>NC_090823.1:93407590-93712278 GCF_000390325.3 Nicotiana tomentosiformis
TCATTTTGCTTCTTAGGAACAATTTGTTGAGCCATTTTTTTTGCCCTACAAGACTGTTCATCATGTACATACTTCTTACAATATTTGCACAGTGTGAGCTTCCAATCATATTGTACTTTCTTCTCCATTAATACCCCTTTCTTATTCTTAAAACTACTTTATCAGGTAGCTTTGTATCCATTTTTACTTCTATGAGTAATCTAGCAAAATTCAAACCTCTTTTCTGTTCTGTATGCTTATCCACCATTAGAGGCCTGCCAATTAGACTACCAATTTTACTAAGCCCTTTATGACTTCGGAATTTGAAATCTAACCCTGGAAGCTTAACCCGGATTGGCAATGTGTATAATTCCTATCTGGTAAACTCCATGTCTGGATTTCACACTTTGACTATAAACGGCTTGTTGTCAAAATAGTAGATCCCCCTTGTATCACCTCATTTTCCCCTCCCTATTATCAAACCTAACAAGAAAAATACCATTTTTTAACATTGACACTTTGTTAATCCCATATTTACCCCACATCCTCTGGACATAGCCATTCAGAACAGACAATGGAGGATGTGCCCCCAAAACATAGCATACTACAACATTCTTCCAGTAATTTAACTCAGTAGTAATGTCTTCTGTCTCAATTTCACACACAGGTATTTCCTCATGCATTTCAGGTGCAATATAATCAAGCTTGAATCCAACATTAGTTATCTTGTTGATGTCAAAGTTATCCCAAATGGATCCCTGAGCCTTTGCATGTAGCGTCTCCACTTCATCTGCCCACGAGAGTTTCCTAGTACTCTTCACACTTTGTACAGATCCCATGCAATCCTGCTGAATTATCGAAATTACTTTATCCTTTGTCTTCCTTAGTGACTTAATTTTACTTTCGCTTGCATCTATGGCTGGATGCTCATCGGAATTCTCATCGGAATTGAGTTCTGCTGTCCTCTGCGTAGTTCCCTTAATTTCCATCGCTCATATCTTCAATTGTGAATTTACAGTCATATTCGATTGATCATCCTTCTTCCTTGATTCCCTAAAAGAGCGGTTGATTCCTAAGCCATGAGTGCCTTCTGAGAGGGATTTCGAGCTCTCTTCGCCATGGACGGTGCACGTTATGTTAACTTGCGCTGAGAGAGAAACGGACTCTACTCGTAGATACTACTCTGAAATGTTACGAAAGGTTACATACACTTTATTTGCAATAGCTCTCCATTTTTTTTTAAATATTTTGGGAAGACTTGTAACAGCTTGTGTCCATGATTTTCAAATGGACGTAATTAAAAATTAATACTATTCATCATAAGAGCCGTATTTTTATGTTTAATGATTCTTCACTGAGAAAGACAAAAAGAAAAAAACGCAGTCTCCAGCGTTCTTCTGGCCATACCACCTCCCCCAAAAAAATTCTACCTGCTAGCTTTTCACGACATATTTATCCTCTACATTACTTATTACTGTAATTTCTCTCTCTCTCTCTCTCTCTCTCTCTCTCTCTCTCTCTCTCTCTCTCTACACGGACACACACACAAAGAAAGAAAGGGCTTAAAAACCAACGGGTTAATTAGTGAAAGCAAATTAACAAGAGATCAGATCATGGGAAGAGCTCCTTGCTGTGACAAAAACAGTGTGAAGAAAGGGCCATGGTCCCCTGAAGAAGATGCCAAGTTGAAGTCATATATTGACCAACATGGCACTGGTGGCAACTGGATTGCTTTGCCTCCAAAAATTGGTACTAAAATCCCAAATTCTTCTTCAAATTCTTAATTTCCTTATCTTACTTTCTTGATGAAACTCAACATATATCATACCTATTACTTGGATGATTTATAGGATTTTTGTGTTTTCTAAAACATTATTAGGTCTGAAAAGATGTGGAAAGAGCTGTCGACTTAGATGGTTAAACTATCTGCGACCAAATCTCAAGCATGGTGGATTCTCTCAAGAAGAAGATAACATTATTTTGAGCCTCTATATTAGTATTGGAAGCAGGTTATTAAATTAATCCCATTTTCTTCGAATCATGTCAAATCTTTCTTTCATGTTTATATATGTTTAATCTATAACTAACTAATAACTACACCCTTTAATTAAGGTTTAGTTTGACACGGATCTAGGGCTGCAAAAAGAATTACTGTTCAATTTTATGTGACATTATTACTAATATTTGTACGGAGACAAAAATTCTTTGACTATATGTTTAATTTTCTCAATTTTTTCTTAAATATTTTGAATTATTAACTTTGCTTACTCATATATTACATTTCATGCACGTAGTTTTTTGATATGTAAATGTTATTTCGGAAATCTTGAAGAATCTATACATGCAAGAAGTCATATAAAGCATATGTGTTTTGACCCTTATATTCCGAACCCTTTTAAATAAAATGGGATGGGGAGATAAAACTATATACATATAATATGATGACACTTGTTTTGAATTTACTGACTTTAGATCTTGAATTCGCTTTTGTTAATTAGTTCTCTTACCTTGGCTAATGTTATATGATGAATATCAGGTGGTCTATTATTGCAGCACAACTTCCTGGAAGAACTGATAATGACATAAAGAACTACTGGAACACCAAGTTGAAGAAGAAGTTATTTGGAAAACAGCGCAAAAATCTTAGAGGTAAAAGCCAAAAACAAGGATCAAGAAAAGGGAGAGATCAGATGAATAGCTCCATGGATTCTAACAACAATATCAACACAAACCCTAGTTGGTCTGAGTTTCCTATCTTGCAACAAATACCATACTCAAATGATGAACCACGTTACAGTAACGATCACACTTCTATTAGAATGTTGTTGATGAAACTTGGAGGAAAATTCTATGATGATGATGATGATGATAAACCAATGAATGGAGCACTAAATCCTCAGTATGATCCCATGGATAATTCTTTGATGCATCCATTATATCACAATTCTATAAATTTGATGTCTTCTGCTCCAATGGGTGTCATGAACACGATGAATTCTCCTTTCACAAATTCTCATGAGTACAACGTGGAGGGGAAAGCAGTCTGCTGGGTCGACACTGACACTGAGAAGCAAAAGCTAAGGGAGCGAATGGGATCAGATACCTCAGTAGTTCTAGCACTAAATGATGGATGCAATTCTACAGCTGAGCTTGAGCATATGGTGTACACTGATACACAAAAATTAGATGATCTTGAAATGTTATACGAGGATATGCTTAATAATAAACCTTCAACTACTTTGGGAGGAAACTTGGACTGGGAAGATATGAACAATTTGGTGTTTCCCTTTCCTCCTCTAGTTGTTTCCAATAATGAAGGTCATCAACATGGCACTTTGCTTGAAGAAGGTGCACTTAATGAGCTTAGGTACCCTAGGGATCAATAATATTATTTTTGTACATTTCGTTTGACATCGTAAATTTTCTTGAAAGAGAGACCTGGTGATTAATGTGTTTGTTGGAGAAACCAAAATAAACTTGTCTACTAAAAATATTGCATCTTTCACTTGGTTATTTGACTAGTAATAGCTAGTTATTATAGTCAGTCATGTTTAAAATTTGTTGATACATATGTGTCTACCTTGAAAATGATCCTCTGATTAGTTCAAACTGCTTTGAGTTGTATGTTACTTGTAAGAGTTTAATTTTTATACACGATCATTATAAAATTTTTAAGCTATCAGTCATCTAAAAACTAATTATATACATGCATTTATTAATCTATAATAAAAGTTATCGCATGAAAAATAAAGCATGTAACACACTAAAGCAGGTTAGGTCAATACATATAAGTTAAATCCTATTCCTAAAGATTTTATTTATAAATGTAAAGAGCATATCATAATATTGACCTATGATCATCTCATGCATCTAAAAGTTTAATTTGTTAGAGAGAACACACTTTTATTTACTCTTAAATTTATCTTCAACACACTCGTTAGGAGAGGGCTTAATTTTTTTTTACAAGCCAAACATGTGAAAAATTCTTTGTGAGACTCGAACCCAGAATCTATGTCTGATTTAATACCATGTTAAAGAGTCTGATCTCATCCAAAAGGTTAAGCCGTCAGAAATGCCACCACTCTTATTTACTCTAAAATTTATCTTCAGCTTGCAGACTATTGGTTGTTTCTGCTGACGGGTGTTGCAGAATTATAAAATGCTGATAATAGCGCTATGTGAACTTATATATATATGTTCTTGCATAGGAACGCTCAGAGGATGTCAGCCACAAAATTCCTTGAAACTCTCAAGATAACCGTCCTCGTATTACAGATTCTTCTGTCATTTTGGCCGTAAATTGCTGGTCTTTAGTAAGCCAGGTATTTTGACAGAAGAGCTTCATTAATTTAATCCCTTCTTCATTTCCTGAATGGGATCAATTTCTCATCGTTCATGGTTGAAAATAAATAAATGAACTGACCCTTTAAAAAAGACCCTTTTTAACCACTAAGACTTTAGGTTTAATGGTACAATAGAAAAATATTTTTTTAAATAAAAAAAAACAATCGAGTCTTTCTAGAATACGTCATTGTCTAATATATCCCTCTACTTTCGTATATTGTCTAAATTTAACTTTCGTTATACTATCCGGCCAAACTTACCCCTACCGTTATACTATCCGGCCAAATTTTGCCCTACCATTAGCAAACTTTTAAAAATTACCCCTTAATTTATTAAGCAATCCAAAATCTCGCAATTTCCTTTTATTTAAATCACTTGTTGTTGTTCTTGCTCTACTATTTTCATAAATTACTGTTGATGTGAATGCTAAAAGAACTAGACTATACAAATTATTCATTGATATTTTTAATTACCAATGCGCTCACTTCTCTTCTTATGATAATGTGTTAGGAATTGGTTTAAAATTTTATTTATTTTTTAATCATATACACACTGTCGAATTCAATGGGTTTATTAATTGTGTGTTATATGCAGCTGATCATCATGTATGTACACATATATATTCGAATATATTTTGTTATTATCTGGTTAGTATAGAATTCGATCGACTAATTTAAGAGTGCACAATGCACAGACATTTGATTAAAGCAAAGTTAAATCTGATAATGTAAAGTCTCAAAGGAACTTCAACTTCTATCACTAATACTTGTAAAGTCTCCATACCTTTGGTGGAACGAATTCATTAAAGTTGGGATGTTGTAAATAATTTTGAAATTTAGACAAGCTACCTAATTTAGATTCTTCAATTTACTATACTTTGTTTACTAACTATGGTATTATTTTGATATTTCTTTCTCTCTTTTTTTCCCAATTAAGAAATCAAGTAAATGCCAATTATTTCGAAAATAATGGATCAATAAGAAGAATGAATGACTTAATTAAAAAGATTTGGGAGATTCTGGGTCACCTGACGAATTGAGGGGTAATTTTTAAAAGTTTACTGATGGTAGGGGTAAATTTGACCGGATAGTATAACAGTAGGGATAAATTTGACCAGATAGTATAACGGAGGTTAAATGTAGACAATATCCAAAAGTAAAATGAGTATATTTGACCTTTTTCCCATATGTAAATTAATCAGTAACAGATAATTTGTTTTGCGTGGTTAAAGCACTTCTTCCTAGCTATTTGGTTTTTGATAGTAGAGCGGACTTCAATGACTATTATGCATTTTAGAAATTACATACGAGAGAAATAATATGGTGCAGTACGTAGTTTCATCTGAACAACATTAATAGATAAAGCTACCATCGTTTCTTTGGACATTGTTATTTTGTGGCTTGAATTATTTCCTTATATTTTTAGGAAATCCATAATCCCTATAGGTTTAGGAAAATCCATTGTCCTAATAGATTTGGGAAAAGAAAACCTATAGTCATTGTCAAATTGGAAAACATTTCTCTTATAGGTTTGGGACTATTTGGGATCTATATATAGGGGTTGTATTTGGGGATTCTATAGATTGTATTGTGATTTTCTTCTCATTAATAGTGGAAAACTCTCTCTGTTTCTGCCCCGAGGATTAGGCTTAGCTGAACCTAGTTAAATTCTTATGTTGATTTTTATTCTCTATTTGCTTTGTGTGTGATTGTGTGCTAGTTAACCCACGATCTTTTGCAACAATTGGTATCAGAGCAAGGTTCGGGTTTCTACATATAATATAGGGTTAAGATATTTTCATCATCTTCAACAAAGTACGAAGTACATAAATTTGACGGGGGTTCTAGTTTCAATCTATGGAAGATTATGATGAAATCGTCCCTGGTGTTACAAAGGTTATGGAAGGTAATTGATGAGGATTTTCCTGAAAAGATGAAAGAGACACAGAAGGAAGACCTGAAGGAGAGGATTTGAATGCGATCTGCATGAATGTTACAGATAGCGTTCTTCGAAAAATTGCTGAAGAAACTTCTGCAGCAATAGCATGGAAGAAGCTGGAAGATCTGTATTCTAAGAAATAGCTGACAAACCGCATCTACCTGAAAAAGAGGTTATACAATCTCCGTATGAACGAAGGTACACCTATTAAAACTCACCTTGATGAGTTTAATTCAATTATAATGGACCTGAAGAATGTGGATATCAAAATTGAGAGTGAGGATCAGGCCTTGATTGTGTTATGTTCATTACCACCGCCTTATGATACTTTTGCCGATATGTTGCTATATGGGAAAGACAACATTTTACTGGAAGATATTAGTAATGCACTAATATCTAAAGAGTTGTAAAAGAGCTTTCCAGATAGCAGAATTGAGGACGAGGGTCTGGTGATTAGAGGAAGAACACAATAAAAGGATTTTAACTCGAAAAAAGCAACCGCCAGATCAAAGTCTAGAGTAAGGAAGCAAAACTGTTATAAGTGCGGGGAGCAAGGTCACTACAAAAGAGATTGTCCTAAGCTGAAGGAGAAAGAGGGAAGCAGAAAATAGATAATTCGGCAAATATTGTTGACACTGGCAATAATTCTGATGATAGTACCTATGTAGGGGAAGTTTGTGATGTGAGTTCTAATCATGGGTAGAATTCTTGGGTTCTTGATTCTGCTGCTACTTTCTACATGTGTCCACACAAGAATTGGTTTACAACTTATAAGCAAATGAGTGGGATTATCTACATGGGAGATGATAATCCATTACCAGTAAAGGCGATTGGTAACATCAAATTGAGAATGTTCTATGGAATTATTAGAAACATTAAGTGTTGGCATATTCCTCGGATAAAGAGAAATTTGATTTCTCTTTCGACTTTGGATGATCAGGGATATAAGTTTCACTCCGAGAATGGAATACTTAAAGTGTATAAAAGCTCCATGGTACCCATGGAGGGTAAACTACATTCTAAATTGTATCATCTTCAGGCCAGTATAGTTGAAGGGGAAGCTGTTGTATCTTCTAGGAAAACTGATCTGAATCAGTCTCAGTTGTGGCACTTGCGACTTGGTCATATGAGTGATAAGGGGTTGTCTTTGTTGAGTAAGCAGAATATGCTGAATGCGTAAAAAAAATAAGTTTTAAATTTTTGTGAGCATTGTGTGTTTGGTAATAGACAAGGGTAAAGTTCAGCAAGAAGGTCGAGCACAAGATTAGAGATAAGTTAGATTATATATATTCAGACTAGTGGGGTCCAAACAGAGTTCCCTCCAAGAGTGGTGCCATGTATTTTATGACTTTGATTGATGATTACTCAAGGATGGTGTGGGTATATTTTCTGAAAACAAAAGATGTGGCATTTTCGATATTTGTTAAATGTAAGACAATGGTTGAGAGGCAGACGGAAAGAAAAGTTAAGCGTCTTCGAACAAACAATAGGTTGGAATTTTACAATTTTGAGTTCAATAATTTCTGCAGCAGAGAAGGTATGGTGAGACACCGCACTTGTGTCGGAACGCCACAATAAAATAGTGTTATAAAATGTATAAATAGAACACTTTGTGATAGGGCACGAAGCATGCTTTCACACTCATGTGTTCGCACGGATTTTTGGGTTGAAGAAATCAAAACAGCTTGTTATTTGGTCAACAGATCTTCATCCATAGCTATTGAGTTCAAAACTCCTTTTGAGGTATGGTCTGGCCCGCCTTCTGATTATTCAAATTTAAGGATATTTGATTGTCCTGCTTATTCTCATGTGAGGGGTGAAAAACTTGAGCCGAGGGCAAAGAAGTATATATTTCTAGGGTATGCAACTGGAGTAAAAGGTTAAAGGTTGTGGTGCATAGATCAAAAGACTCCAGGGCTAATTATCAGTAAGGATGTGACATTTAATGAGTCTGCCTCACTGGACAGTTAGAGGGAGAAGGCAATAGCAGAAATAAATTATGGTGTCAGTGACTGCACAGAGCTAGAAATTAAATCTCCACTAGCTCAGCCCAGTAGTTCTAAAGGAGAGGAAGTCGAGGAGGTATAAAATATTGATCAAGATGATAATATTAATGTACCTGCGCAACAATAATCATGTAGCATTGCAACAGGCAGAGAGAAGAGAGTGATCAACCGACCGCAAAGGTTTGCAAACGTAGTTGATGGGAATCTTCTTGGATATACAAATCCTGTGGGATTTGCTTTGGCAGTTGCAGAGACCGTTGATGCGTTTGAGTGTTATACCTATCCAGAAGCTATTCAGAGTACATAACCAAATTGACGGATTAGTGCTATGGCTGAAGAGATTGAATCTCTTAACAAGCTTAGGCGTTGCCTAGAATTGGTTGATGTGTGTGGCAATGGGTAGAGCCCTCGTGAGGGCTGAGGGCAAGGTTGAGAGACGTTGTTCCTGTTGATGAAGAGAATTCAAGCCAAGGGGAAGATTTGATATTTTGTGGCTTGAATTATTTTCTTATATTTTTAGGAAACCTATAATCCCTATAGGTTTAGGAAAACCCATTGTCCTAATAGATTTGGGAAAGGAAAACCTATAGTCTTTGTCAAATTGGAAAACCTTTCTCTTATAGTTTGGAACTATTTGGGATCTATATATAGGGGTTATAGTTGTGGATTTCATAGATTGTATTGTACTTTTTTTCTCATTCATAGTTAAAAACTCTCTTTGCTTCTGCCTCGAGGATTAGGCTTAGCCGGACCTCGTTAAATCCTTGTGTTGATTTTTCTTCTCTATTTGCTTTGTGTGTGATTGTGTGCTAGTTAATCCACGATCTTTCGCAACAGACATAATTAAGTATAAGTGTGTCAGCTTTATCACCTTAAACTTTCATATATATATATATATATATATATATATATATATATATATATATATATATATATATATGAGAATTGAGATCGTAACACAATTCAATAAGTATATTATAATTTCTGTCGTAGTGGCGAGCAGTACATGTACATGATCTATTCGTCATTGAGATTTGAAAACCACAAAATGAGGAAAAGCTTTTACATGTTATTCCTTTTCCTTAAATTAAATACTATCATCACAAGAATTTAAGAACGTAGCCATGATATTCTCAACATTGGTACGTAATTAAAAAAAAGTGTTTTACGACCATTAAGGGATTGGTGAGATGAATGATATCCGTCCATTCTTCAGAGAGATTTCGGGTTCGAGGCTTGGGAATTGAGAAATTCCTAATGAAGAGCATTTCTCCATTTAAATAAGCCCTAAACGACCCGAATCTAGTTAAGTAAATGGATTCTGGATACTAGATCACTAAGCATAAAAAGGGTATACATATTTATAATGGCCTTATTTATTGTCAATATAATTAGCTCAGTCATGATCTTATAGAGAGCACTGAAATCTCCTCTTTTACGTCACACACAGCTTCTTTATTTTGCAATTTTGGTCATCTTAAAAACTCAAAACTTCTTAAGAACTCTACATACAAGCTAAGTTAGTCTTGAAAATTTTGAAAGCCGTGAAAATACAAATAATATCCTTTTGGCCGACAAAACACAAGGGAAAAGTTTATTACAGTTGTTCAACTTTAGACTTAGCTCAATAGATTTTGGCTGACTTTTGGCCTCAATAATTGTTTGTAAGTGATAGTCATGTGGTTGATTAAAACACCGTTGACATATATTCAATCTAAAGGGAATTAGGTGTTTCTTTGAGCCTAAAGCAGTTTAAAAAGTAAGTCACTTTGCATATCTCATCTGCTTTTTGAAATTTCTCTCCCTACTCTCTTGTCAAGACATTGCCTGGAGGGAACTATAATCATACTTTTCGTCAACTCCAAGTAGATTTTAAATTAGTTTATAGCAAGAAAGTTTGTACTAATAATGTAAAGACAATAATTAGAAGGCTAGGAATCTTGTTTCTAGATAGATGCCTAGCCTAGGCATTTAATCGGACATAAGTAGCTAGCTTTTTTATCATCTAATTTTCTTAATTAATCATTCTTCAAGGTTGAAGCAAATCATGATTGCAAAAATGAAAAATTGAAAACGGATATTCAAATCAATCTCATGCATGTAATATCAACATTAAAAATAAAGGAAAATTTTCCTATAACAAAATTAGTGCTTCCAATTGTCCACATCGTTCTATTTAAGCATATCGCAGTCCAATATATATTTTTTAATATTTGACTAAGACATGCAAAATTGGAATGACATTGACAATTGGAATTCATACATTATTATTATTATTATTATTATTTTATTATTATCATAATTATTTCTCTAGCTGCACCGGAAATACTCTATATTTTTCTAAGGTCATAAAATCATTAAGTAGATGAAAAAAGTACTCCCGTAGAAAAGAGTAATTATCCAAAGAGTAAAAAGAAAAATCCAACCTTTTTATTAATTACTTGGCAGATTCTACTGTCAAATAGTATAGAATCTCCTTTAACTATTTTTGAAAGCCAATAATGCAGACAAGAAGGCACAAGATTCCTGCATTTTTTGAAGGCACAAGTAATTACACCAAGAAAAGAAGTATGATAATTAAACTTAATTATTGCCTAAATTTTTGTGAAGTCCCAAGGGAATATCCTTAGCAAGAAAGATCAACACACAAAATGTCCTAAACAAGCAACCAAAGATATCCGTGATAAGGTCTATTAGCCATGACAAAAGATATCCGTGATAAGGTCTATTAGCCATGACAATAGCCAAACGACGACTATCGTCACCACTTTTATTTAAATTTAAATATTAATCTCATAATTAATAAACTAAAACGGTTTGTTTATTAAATGAGAGTGACAGTCACTGAGAAGAGAAATTCCTTTAGATTTGTCCTATTTAAGTACTGGACAAAACAAAAGTTTTTTTTTTAATTCTTATAAAAATAGTTGTATTGAAAAGCATGGCTTTTGGGACAAAAAAGAGACGAAATAATATTGGGTTATTCTGTCTCCAAAGAGAAGCAGATAAGCGATTTCTTTCATTCTAATGTTATCAAAAGAAGGATGCTGACACTGATATAATTTGAATAATCATGCACCATACAAAGCGTATGTAGCCTTTTAGTTACAGGTTCATTTGAACCTAGAATTTACGACACGAATTTGAGAAATTCAATTTTCCCCTGATATTCTCTCCTTTGGTAGGTTTGATGAAAATGATGAGTTTATGAAAAGTAATACTAGTTGTTTGCATGCCAGAGCGTTGGAGAGAGTGTATAGAAATCTTCGGGAAACAGAATGAAAATAGAGGTTCTCTAATTTTAACTAGTATAGAGTATTTTTGCAAAACCAGCGCATGAATTAAACTGATGATCGACAAGTTGTTGATCTGACAAGATATATAAAAAACTGAGATGTGGTTAATTACCCAAAATATTGAATAAGGAAGAAACTAGAAAGCCAGGAAAGGCTGGGTAGATTGAATGCAAAGTCTAGACTTTTTCGGAAAGCTAAGAAGAAGTCATGATTCGGAAGTGAGTTTACGACCAATATATTATCACAACTCTCACTTCCGACCAATATATTATCACAACTCCGCTTGTTATTAAAATGTTATTTTGTAGCTTGAATTATTTTCTTTAATTTTTAGGAAATTCATAATCCCTATAGGTGTAGGAAAACTCATAGCCTTAATAGATTTGATAAAGGAAAACATATAGTCCATTAAATTGGGAAACCTTTCTCTTATAGGTTTGGGATTATTTAGGATCTATATATATGGGTTGTAGTTGGGATTCTATAGATTGTATTTTATTTTTCTTCTCATTTATAGTGAAAAACTCTATCTTCTTCTGCCCCGAAGATTAGGCTTAACCGAACCTCGTTAAATCCTTGTGTTGATTTTTCTTCTCTATTTGCTTTGTGTGTGATTGTGTGCTAGTTAACCCACGATCTTCCGCAACAATTGGTATCAGAGCAAGGTTCAAGTTTCTATATATAATCTAGGGTTAAGATGTCTTCGTCATCTTCAACAAAGTATGAAGTAGAGAAATTTGACGGGGGTTCTAGCTTCAGTCTTTGGAAGATTAGGATGAAATCGTCTCTGGTGTTACAAGGGTTATGGAAAGCAATTGATGAGGATTTTTCTGAAGAGATGAAAGAGACAGAGAAGACAGACCTGAATGAGAGGGCTTTGAGTGCAATCTTCATGAGCATTACAGATAGCTTTCTTCAGAAAATTTTTGAAGAAATTTCTGCAGCAATGGCATGGAAGAAGCTGGAAGATCTGTATTCTAAGAAATCGCTGACAAACCGTCTTTAACTGAAAAAGAGGTTATACAATCTCCGTATGAACGAAGGTACACATGTTAAAACTCACATTGATGAGTTTAACTCAATTATAATGGACTTGAAGAACGTGGATATCAAAATTGAGAGTGAGGATCGGGACTTGATAGTGTTATGTTTTTTACCACCGTCTTATGATACTTTTGATGATACACTGCTATATGGGAAAGACAGCATTTTACTGGAAGATATTAGTAATATACTAAAATCAAAAAAGTTGAAAAGAAGCTTTCCAAACAGCAGAATTGAGGGCGAAGGTATCATCTTTGTTGAGTAAGCAGAATTATTGATACATGCTTTCCTACATATAGATCATTTTTGTTTTGACTGATACATGCTCTCACCAGAATTGTTGCACTAAAATCTCAAGCGACCAAATAACAATTGTATCATCTTTGTTGAGTAAGCAAAATTTATTGAATGGGTCCAAAAATTATGTTTTGAATTTTTGTGAGCATTTTCTGTTTGGTAAACAGACAAGGGTAAAGTTCAACAAGAAGATCGAGCACAAGACCAGAGACAAGTTAGATTATATACATTCAGACTTGTGGGGTCCAAACAGAGTTACCTCCAAGAGTGGTGCCGTGTATTTTATGACTTTGATTGATGATTACTCAAGGATAGTGTAGGTGTATTTTCTGAAAATAAAAGATGAGGCATTTCCGACATTTGTCAAATGGAAGACGATGGTTGAGAGGAAGACGGAAAGAAAATTTAAGCATCTTCGAACTGATAATGGGTTGGAATTTTGCAATTCTGAGTTTGATAATTTCTGCAACAGAAAGGGCATAGTGAGACATCGCACTTGTGTCAGAACACCACAGCAAAATGGTAATGAAGAATGTATGAACATAACGCTTTGTGATAGGGCACAGAGCATGCTTTCACTCTCATGTGTTAGCAAGAATTTTTGGGTTTAATCAATCAATACAGCTTGTTATTTGGTCAACAGATCTCCATCCACAATTATTGAGTTCAAAACTCCTTTTGAGGTATGGTCCGGTCTGCTTGTTGATTATTCAAATTTAAGGATATTTGGTTGTCCTACTTATGCTCATGTGCGGGATGGAAAACTTGAGTTGAGGATGAAGAAGTGCATATTTCTAGGGTATGCAACTGGAGAAAAATATTATAGGTAGCGGTGCACATATCAAAAGACTCCAAGGCTAATTATCAATAAGGATGTAAAATTTAATCAATCTGCCTCACTAGACAGTCAGAGGGAGAGGCAATAGAAGAAACAGATCATGGTGTTAGTGACTGCATAGAGCTAGAAATTGAATCTCCACTAGCTCAGCCTAGTAGTTCTAAATGAGAGGAAGTGGGGGAGGTGAAAAATATTGATCAAAATGATAATATTAATGCACTTGAGCAACAACAACGATATAGCATTGCAACATGCAGAGAGAAGAGAGTGATCAACTGACCGCAAAGTTTTGCAAATATAGTTGATGGGAATCTCATTGGATATACGAATAGTGTGGGATTTGCTTTGGCAGTTGCAAAGACCGTTGATGTGTTTGCGTGTTATATCTATCCATAAGTTATTCCGGGTATACAACCAAATCGACGGATTAGTGCTATGGGAAGAAGAGATTGATTCTCTTAATAAGTTTAGGCGTTGCCTAGACTTGATTGATGTGTGTGGTAATGGGTAGAGCCCTCGCAAGGGCTGAGGGCAAGGTAGCGAGACATTGTTCCTGTTAATGTAGAGAATTCAATCCAAAGGGAAGATTTGTTATTTTATTGGCTTGAATTATTTCCTTATATTTTTAAGAAATCCATAATCCCTATAGGTTTAGGAAAACCGAATGTTCTAATAGATTTGGGAAAGGAAAACCTGTCATGACCCAAAATCCCACCACAGGCGTCGTGATGGAACTTAGTCTCTAAGACTAGGTAAGCCAATTACAATTACATTTCAAGTCTTTTTTTTTTAATTCAATACAGGTGCCAAAAACTAACAACGGAAACAATTATGAAAACCTCCCAAGACTGGTAATACTGAGTCACGAACTCTAACTAAATACATGGAATGATCTCAAGGATCGAATACTCAATACTGTTTGATTAATACTTAACAGTACAATAAAATGGAAAGGCTCCAAGGGACTGCGACGACCAAGAAGCTCTACCTTGAGTCCTTGCGATTACGCTTTAACTCTGTCTGAGTCCGATATCTCCAATACCTGGTTTTGCACAAAAATGTGCAGAAGTATAGTATGAGTACACCACAGTCGGTACCCAGTAAGTATCAAGACTAACTTCAGTGGAGTAGTGACGAGGTACAGTCAAGACACTCACTAGTCTAATAACCTGTGCAATATAGTATACAAAAATAATAGGAAACAAATAATAATAATGGAAACCCTAATCAACAAGTGATTTATACAGCAGGGAAACAAGAACACCATTAATATTACTCAACAAATAATAAATACAAGTACAACCAATTAATCTTGTCCTTCAAACATAAATCTTTCGCCTATATACTTCTCAAATAATAATCTTCAAGATATAATACTTTCCAATAAATATATTTCAAATATACTCCCTTCAAATAAATATTTTTCAAATATAATTCTTTAAAATAAATCTCTTTCAAATATAATTCTTCAAATAAATCTCTTTCAAATATTATTCTTCAAATAAATATCTTTTGAATAAAAGTCACCCTGTGACACCTCATATCAAAATCATAAAATACGGGTCTCAACCCACTTTCATATTTTATGGCACCTCGTGCCAATTTCTCTATCACAACCGCACAGACAACTCACGTGCCAATATCATCATTATTTAACCACTTCACCTCGTGCCCACATTTCATATCACAACTGCACGGACAATTCACGTGCAAATATCATCATTATTTACTCATGGCACCTTGTGCCCACATTTTAATTCATAATCCGCCTGGCAATAGCCACAGGCTCCCAATTTCAACATAGATCAGACTAGTATCAAGTTTACCGAAACAACAAGATAAATTTCATAAGATATAAAAACAAACAAAAGAAAAATCACAACATCACATAAAAATTACCAACGCAATAACTCCACATCATCACATATCATCCCTGACAATAGCCACTCTTATCTCTTATATAGTCACCATTATCACTCCTATAATAGCCACCCTTATCGCTCCTATATTAGCCTCCCTTATCGCTCCGTTTAATAGCCACCATTATCGCTCTGCCCAGACAATATCCCAATACACATAACCACAGTGAAATACCACCCTTATACCCATATAATATCAACAGTAGAATGTCACCATTATCCGATGCATAACAGTAACCTAAATCACACAACAATTTACAAGGATATTACCACGATAACACAAAATAACAATTCATAGTATAAATTGCCCATAGGCCACAACCAATTCCAAAGATGCAACAAAATTAATTAATTTCACAGCAAATAGCCCAAGGCTCCACACAATGTATATAAACCTCGAAAACAATAACAATGAAGGAAAATTAACTCAGCATGACACAACACCTTCTTTAGTCCAAATTTTTGAAAAATATATTAGTACCTCAATTTAAACTTATTTAATAAATTATTTGCATACGGAAAAATCCATAATATAATTATTTCAAAGAAATATCAAATCAACAAACACACGAAATTCTCATAAAATTCCAAGTCGCAATCACACCAAATTATCACATAAATACAAACTCAAAATAAAGAATGAGTCATGACAAATCAAGGATTTACTAAATTTCCACAATTTTTCAATTTAATACATATGGGTGTCTACACATTTTTAACCGATATAGTTTATACATATAAACCAAGTACGTACTCGTCACCTCGCGTACATGGTTTTTCAATCACACAATTTCCATATAAGACTCAATGCCTAGGGGAAATTCTCCCACACAAGGTTAGGCAAGATACTTACCTTTTTGAAGTTAGGCCGATATTCCAAAATTGCCTTCTTACTTGAATTGACCTCCGGACAGCTCAAATATGTCCAAATTAATTCAATTCAGTCAATACTAATTATAGAAATTAATTTCATATGAAAATACTAATTTTCCAACAAAATTCGAAATTTAACTCAAATATCGCCCATGGGGCCTATGTCTCGGAATCCGACGAAACTCACAAAATCTGACAACTCATTCAATTACGAGTCCACTCATACCAATTTTATCAAATTACGATTACAACTCGACCTCCAAATCTAAAATTTTCTTTCTTAAAAAGTTTTGCAAAAATATTGATTTCTTCCATTTAAATCAGAAATAAATGATGAATATAACCATGGATTTATGAAATATAATCACTTTTGGATATATTACACTTATCCAAGTCTAAGTCGTGAAGAAATCCTCAAAATCGCCCAAGAACCGTGGTCCAAAAATTCAAAAATAAAATGAAGAAAATGACCATTTTTGGTCCTTAAGTTTCTGCCCATCTGTCACTAAAAGTCCACACCAGAACTTGCTTGCACCAGTAGTTATTTGTTTCACTAAAAAGGCTTTAACTATATCATACGAACTCGGAATTCAATGATTCTTGTTTCTATGAGTCACAAATAATAATACGAACTTAGTCGTTCAATTGAAACTCAATTCGGAGCTCATTTTCTCATGCGATACAAATTTCGCTCGTTAAACAATTAACTCATGTTTCGCGCTAAAAACCCAATCGCGACTTGATGAAATTAGACCAAACTTTCCAGACCACTCCTATAATTCATTATCAAAATCCCAGAAGTCTCGAAATCAAATTTCGATCTCTAGAACTAAAAATAGAACTTTAGATCATTACATGCTTATGCTCAAAACATCAAACTCTTCCAAAACTCTTCCCCGACGGCTTGTAGTATATCAATCATAACTTCTTGTACTCAACTCAAACTATAAAATGGTTTAAATTTCTACAAACTAGATACAAAAGGATACAACATTCATGTTTTGGTCATTGCCCAACTCTTTATAGATTGCGAGATATAAGCTCCCAAAGTTAGCCATGTGCAGTAGAAATTTCTGGCGATGCACTATTGTAGCCAAAATCTGAAGTACCAGCTTCAATCAGTCGATCAAAACTTTTTGTCCAAATGTTCGAATGATGAATGGTTTATCATTATGGAAATTAGGATCAAAGGGCTACAACTTTAATGTTTTGATCATTTTCAGATTCCTTATAAATTTCGAGATATAAGCTTCCAAAGTCAGCTCTGCGCATCAGAAAGTTTGCACATTGCTTTCAAAAAAACCAGCAGTTAAGAATGATCCGAAACCACTCTGAAACTCACCCGAGGCCCTCGGGACCTCAACCCAATACACCAACAAGTCATAAAACATCATACGAACTTAGTCAAAACCTCAAATCACATAAAACAACGCTAAAACCACGAATCATACCCCAATTCAAGCTTAAGGAACTTAAGAATTTCCAACTTCTACATTCGATGTCGAAACCTATCAAATCAATTCCGATTGAACTCAAATTTCAGAACTAGATTCCGACTCTAATATCAAAAAGTCAACCCCCCGGTCAAACTTTTCAAAAATTCAACTTTCACCATTTCAAGCAAAATTTCACTACGGACTTCCAAAATATTTTCTAGACATGCTCCTAAGTCCAAAATCACCATACGGAGCTATTAGAATCATCAAAACTCTATTTCGTGGTCGTTTACACATAATTCACCATCCGATCAATTATTTCAACTTAAGCTTCCAAAACAAGAATTGTTCTTTCAATTAAATCTTGAATCATCCGAAAACCAAACTTGACCATCCTTGCAAGTCATAATACACATTTCAAAGCTGCTCGAGACCTTAAGCCACGAACGGAATGTAAATTCTTAAAACGACAAGTCGGGTCGTTATATCCTCCCCCTCTTAAAACATACATTCGTCCTCGAATGTGCCAAGACATATATTGAGGACATTAAATTTTTAAGTGTATTATTACACACATACTCGCGGGTGATTCTACGTCATCACAATTTAGCATGGGTCCGACAACACCATCTCAGTTGAGATTATTTCTTTTATCTTCATTTATAAACTTTAAAGCCAACTTCTTACACTCCAATTAATTTTAAAAGGCCTTATTATCACATCAACACACGATATTAGTTTCAATCAGCTATAGCAACTCGTGCCTACGCACACATCAACGTATGCCCATAACCGCATCTCTAGTCATAATAGTTATTTATAATTAATTCCAGCATCCTCAATTAATCTTATATTAACTAAAATCTCATTTCAAATTTTCGCAACACTGACAGCAACACGCGAAGCATGAAGACCTCATAATTATTTATCCGAATCAACGAGTCGCATTTAACACCACCTGGGCACTCAACTTATAGGCTAAAACGCAATGTTTACAGCACGAATATGTCTAAATATGCACAGAAACATATAAAGGAATTATCAAATAATCCTAACAGGCATGACTCCCCATTAATACTATAGTTCAAATTTAATTTCACAAAGGGAAAATTTAAACCCATAAATTTTTCACCACAAGGACCTCGTCCTTATATAACTTCCAACGCAGCTTGTAGCCTAGTTTAAATATTTCACATCATATAAAAATGCGAGGATCTCATCCTCAACTCCGAATCACAAGTATTTTGCATATTGTGCCAAATGAAATTTTCAATTTCCTTTCTTTCTTCTTTTCAATAAATGCCGTAAATAATTTCTCAATACATAATGAACCCCTCACTCCAATAGGGCATAAAATTCATAAAATTGAAATCAATTATTCCGAAATCACATCAAAACCCATTGTAGTGAGTAATAAAAATCACTTTTCGACTTATAGCCCTCAATGGTGTACAAAAATAAAAATGATAGACATGGGCTAACATCATCAAATCTCCCAACAGTGATAAACATATAAGTGGATCACAAAGCTACGAAGCTCGCCCATAAGCGGAGCATAATAGGAGGACTCGCCTCAATATTCATAACCGAATCAAATTAAGGAAAAACATTATTTTATAACAAATCAGGATCATACCTGTAATGACACCATCTGGTGTAGTGGCCTCAGCCACACCATAACAATTATATCAACGGGTTGGGCCTCCCCCTCTAGGGCGCCCTCTACCTGCCTGTCCTCCACCTCTAATTGGCTGTGTACGTGGGGTAGTAACTGTATTGGGGCCCATAACCTGAGTTTTCTGATGAAATCCACCTCTCCCCAGTCTGGGACAATCTCTCATGATACCTAGTATCACCGCACGCATAACAACCCATATGAGGTCGCGGCTGCTCGTACTGAGTCTGTGCCGGATAACTAGAATAACCACTGTAAGAATTTTGTGTCGGTGGTGCACTATAAAAACTTACTGGAGCACCCCGAGTAATCTGATGTGCATACTGAGCTGGCCAACTGCTCGAGCCTCCACCATAATGGGTCATAGCTAAAGAGTAAAATCACGGAACCTTCCAAAGCTTCGAGACCTTTTGGTCTCCTTAGACTCCCTTTCCTCACTTAGAACACCCTCAATCCTCCTTGCAATCTCCACTACTTTTTGAAATTGAGTATCACTTTGCAACTCTGGAGACATGTATATTTTAAGATCATAATCGAGCCCTTCAATGAATCTACGGACTCGCTCTCTAACTGTAGGAACCAAGATAGGTGCATGACGGGCTAATTCACTAACCTGATAGCATATTATGACATTGTCATAGTACCCTGACACAACTGTTCAAACTTTATGCACCACGCATCTCGGAGAGTCTGGGGAACAAACTCTTTCAAAAACATTTCTAAAAATTGAGCCCAAGTTGGTGGTATTGCATCGGTTGGTCTACCTTCTTCATAAACTTGCCACTTCTGATATGCTGCGCCTGGAAACTGAAATGTAGTAAAGGAAACTCTGCTCACTTTCACAATACCCATGGTGCGGAGAATACAATGACACTTTTCTAGAAATCCTTGGGCATCCTCTAAAGCTGTGCCATTGAAAGTAGGTAGACTATACCTCTTAAACCTCTCAAGTCTATTTTGTTCTTTTTCTGATCCCCCTGGCCTGACCTCAGGCTGAACTAGAATAACAGGTTGTACCGGTACTACATCCAGAACCTGACCAATGTGAACCTGCTCCTCTGCAGGCGTGGTAGGAGTTTGAGCTACTTCCCCAATCTGCGAAATATTTGGTGCAACAGAGATCAATCCCGCCTGAGTTAATATACCAAACATACTCAGGAACTGTGTTAAAGTATCCTAAAGTCCCGGGGTAACAACATGTGCTTCTAGTACATGTCCCCCAACTGGACCTACTGGCGGGTCCTCAACTGATGTTTTGACAGGTGCTCTAGTCGTGGCACGTGCCCTTCCTCGGTGTAACGACCCAACCGGTCGTTTCGAGAGTCATAGCCCTATTTTCCCCATTTCTGCTTTTTTTTTTTTTGCTTTTCAGCTATACTATGTTATACCGGGTTAGTTGGTTTGGGTCTGGAGTGGTTTCGAAGTGGATTGAGGCACTTAGTCTCTAAAGTAGAAGCTTAAGTTGGAGAAGTCAATCGGATGTTGACTTATGTGCAGAAGACCTCGGATTTTAATTCTAGTGGTTCCATTAGCTTCGTTAGGTAATTTTGGACTTAAGAGCGCATCGGGAATATGATTTGGAGGTTCGTGGTAGAATTAGGCTTGAATTGGCAAAATTAAAAATTTTGCGATTCTTGGTCGGTAGTGGAAATATTGATATTAGGGTTGGAATGGAATTCCAAAAGTTAGAGTGGGTTCGTAGTGTCATTTGTGACGTGTTTGAAAAATTTGAGGTCATTCGGACGTGGTTTGGTTGGTTTCGACATCAGTTGTCGAATTTGTAAGTTTAGAAGTTCTTAGGCTTGAATCCGAGGGTAATTTGGTGTTTTGATGTTGTTTTGACTGATTTGAAGGTTCGACTAAGTTCGTATGGTGTTTTAAGATTTGTTGGTATGTTTGGTTGAGGTCCCGAGGGACCAGAATTTTGCGGCCAGCGGAGGGTCTTCGTGGGGGCGAAAGTATTTTTGCGGTCAGCGATGAAGGCTGGCGCGGACAACGGAGAAAGGGAAACGACCCCAGGGGCTGGAGGCCTTTCACGGCCGCAGTGGGAATTCTGCGGACCGCGAAGTGAGGTTCGCAGCCGCGATGAGGCATGCGCGGGGGTGGTTATTTTTTGCGGTCAGCGAAGTTGGAAATCTGAGGGTGCACTATAAATACGAGATTTAGTGATTGTGGTGATTGTTTTGACCTAGAGAGCTCGGGTTTTGGTGATTGTTTTGAGGGATTTTCAAGAAAACCATCGGGGTAAGTGATTGTAACTTAGATTTAGCTAAAATACATGATTAAAACACTGAATTCATCATTTGATTAGAGAATTGGGTGAAAAATTGTAGAAACTTCATAAATGGATTTTTGAGAGTTGAACACCGATTCAAAGTCGGATTTTGATAAATTTGGTATGGTTGGACTCGTGAATTAATGAGTTTCCTAGTTTTATAAATTTTATGGAATTTCGAGATGTGGGCCCAGGGGCGGGTTTGGCCAATTTCGGGATTTGTGGTTTAAATTGATAATTTTCATATGGGATTCATTCCTTTAGCGTGTATTGATGATGATATACTGATTTTGGATAGATTCAGAGCATTTGGGGGTCAAATCAAAGGGCAAGAACATCGCGGACTAGGATTCTATCCGGTTTGAGGTAAGTAACAGTTTTAACTTTGGATTTGAGGGTATAAACCCGGAGATTTGATATCATATGACTGTTTGGAGGTGATACACACGCTAGGCGACGGGCGTGTGGGTGTACCCCACGAGGGATTGTGACTTGGTCCGTCCCGTGAGGCTGTGAGGTCTAGTAGCCATTATTTGAGTTTATGTGTTACATGTCCTTTAGACTTGATTGCCTTCATGTTAGAGATCATGCCTAGGTTTTATTCATGCTCACATTTGTTGTACTCAGTCATAGAAATTTTATACATGTTTACCTCAGTCTCTATTATTCTTGTTGATACACTGTGATACTTGATTTGGGATGTTCTTCTTGAATTGTTTAACACTGTGAGGCTAGAGAGGTACATGACTGAGAGAGGTCGAGGGCCTGTTGTGAGATATGATATGATAGCATGTGAGTTGTCCGTGCGGATCCAGATATTATTATAGCACGTGAGTTGTCCGTGCAGCACGTGAGTTGTCTGTGCGGATCCAGATATTATTATAGCACGTGAATTGTCCGTGCAGCACGTGAGTTATCCGTGCGGATCCAGATATGATATTATAGCACGTGAGTTGTTCATACAACATGTGAGTTGTCCGTGCTTATAGCGCTTGGGTTGTAGGAGCCCCTCATGAGTCTGTACACACCCCAAGTGAGCGCAGGTACTTATTGAGTGCTGAGTGCGAGTGCCGAGAGCTGAGTGCTGAGTGATGGAGTGACGTTGTTGTGGGGATTCATTGCTTTTGTTATTGCTATATTTTACCATTAATTTCTTTGTAGCATTTATTGAGTTGATGGAATTTACCTGTTTATTTTAAATTGTGATAAAGAAATAATTGAATTGTTCTACTTAGCTCGTCACTACTACTCAGTTCCTTAGTTATTTATGTTACTTGCTGAGGTGGTTGTACTCATGCTACACCATGTACTTTATGTGCAGATCCATGTGAGTCAGAGCGCATCGATCGTTGAGTTCAGGCCGGCTATCGTGGGAGACTGCAAGGTAGCTGCTAGCATCCTTAGTACCTTGTTACTCTTTTTATCATTTCTTCTTTTGGACTGTATTGACAGTTAGACAGTTTTATTTCTTAGTTCATAGATTTAGACGCTCATGACTTAGTGACACCTCGATGTTTGGTACTCGTTTCCGTATTTTCTATAATTATATTTAGAGTTGATTTAGTTTATGAAAAATTTAAATGTTGGAAATGTTTTTATTAAATTCTTATAATCGATTTAGTAGTAATATTTTGGGAAATAGGCTTGCCTTGTAACACGATAGGCGCCATCACGACCATGGTTAGATTTTGGGTCGTGACAAGTTGGTATCAGAGCCTAGGTTACATAGGTCTCACGATTCATGAGCGGGTTTAGTAGAGTCTTGCAGATCGGTACAGAGACGTTTTTACTTATCTTCGAGAGGTTGCAGAACCTTTAGGAAAATTTCACATTCTTGGATTCTTGTCGTGCGTTCTGTGTATTCTAGTAACTAAACATATGTTATTTATTCTCTCACTGATGGTGAGGACTCGTGCTACCGGTCAAGAGGGACAACCACCAGTTCGGGCCGCGAGAGGCCGAGGCCGTGGTAGGGGCAGAGGTGTAACCCATACAGTAGCTGGGGTAGTACCTGCAGATCCACCAGTTATTCCAGATCAGGACCAGGTTCCAGTTGCTGATGCACCAGCTCAGGCACCACCTGTGCCTATTGTCATTCCAGGCCTTCAGGAGGCCCTAGCTCAGATTTTGATAGCATGCACCGGACTTGCTCAGGCGGTCTCTATGTTGACGGTCGCAGCTACTTCTCGGGCCGGGGGACGCACTTAGACTCCCGTCGCTCGCACACTCGAGCAGGTTGTTCAAGGACTTCAGACACCGGAGGCACCACCAGCCCAGCCGGTTGCAGCTACACAGGAATATGTGGTTCCTGCTATGTCTGAGGATGATCAACGTAGGTTGGAGAGGTTTGGGAGACTCCAGCCGCCAACTTTCAGTGGCATAGAGAGAGAGGATGCTCAGGACTTCTTGGACAGGTTTCAGAGGATACTCTGTACTGCTGGTATTCTGGAGACTTGTGGGGTCTCATTCACTATTTTTCATTTTTTTGGGGCTGCACTGAGATGGTGGGAAACATACAAAAGGCGTAGGCCTATTGGCGCAACACCCCTTACTTGGCAGCAGTTCTCCGTGATCTTTTTGGAGAAGTTCGTGCCTCAGTCCCGCATAGAGGAGCTGCATAGACAGTTTGAGCAGCTTCGCCAAGGCGATATGTCTGTGACACAATATGAGATGCGATTCTCGGAGTTGGCCCGTCATGCTATCTGGTTGGTTCCCACAAACAGGGAGAGGATCATGAGGTTTATAGATGGTCTCACTTTTCAGCTATGGTTGCTCATGACCAGAGAAGGTGTATGGTGCTACCTTTGATGAGGTTGTCGACGTTGCTCAGCAGATTAAGGTAGTTCACGGTCAGGAGAGGGTTGAGAGGGAGGCCAAGAGGCCTCGTGGTCAGGGTGGATTCACTGGTGCTCCTTTTGGGGGTCAGTTCCAGGACGGTAGAGGTCATCATTTCAGACAGGCTCAGACAACTCGGCCATTTCACCGTGGTGCATCATTTGGCCATAGTTCTCACAGTCATCGGTAGGGCCAGTCATCATTCAGTGCACTACCAGCACAAAGTTCTCATCATGCCATGCCCACTCAGGTGAGGGATGCTGGTGCAGAGACTCCTACCATTGCTTCTGTTCTGGTGGTACGTGATTTTCCAGATGTATTTCCTGCAGACCTGCCGGGCATGCCGCCTGACATGGATATTGACTTTGATATTGATTTGGTGCCAGGCACTCAGCCTATTTCTATTCCACTATATCGTATGGCACCAGCGGAGTTGAAGGAGTTGAAAGGACAACTTCGGGAACTCCTAGATAAGGGGTTCATTCGGCCTAGTATGTCACCTTGTGGTGCACCGGTTCTATTTATGAAAAAGAAAGATGGTTCCATGAGAATGTGTATTGATTACAGGCAGTTGAACAAGGTCACAGTCAAGAACAAGTATCCTTTGCCTCATATTGATGATTTATTTGACCAGCTTCAGGGAGCGAGGGTGTTCTCCAAGATTGATTTGAGGTTTGGGTATCACCAGCTGAAGATTCAGGATTGCGAATATTCTTAAGACATCTTTCAGGACCCAATACGGCCATTATGAGTTCTTGGTGATGTCTTTTAGGCTGACCAATGCCCCAGCAGCATTCATGCATTTGATGAACAGTGTATTCCAGTCCTATTTGGACTCATGCATTGTTATATTCATTGATGACATCCTAGTGTACTCTCATAGCCAGGAGGAGAAGCTTTATGTAAAGTTCTCCAAGTGTGAGTTTTGGCTCAGTTCAGTAGCATTCTTGGGACACGTGGTGTCCAGTGAGGGTATTCAGGTGCATCCAAAGAAGATAGAGGCGGTGCAGAGTTGGCCTAGACCGTCCTCAGCTACGGAGATTAGGATCTTTCTTGGTTTGGTGGGATATTACCGTCGCTTTATGGAGAGAGTTTCATCTATTTCTTTGCCTTTGACCAAATTGACCCAAAAGTGTGCTCTATTCAGGCGGTCAGACGAGTGTGAGGAGAGCTTTCAGAAGCTCAAGACTGCTTTGACCACAGCTCCAGTGTTAGTTCTGCCATCAGCTTCAGGTTCTTACACAGTGTATTGTGATGCCTCGAGGATAGGCATTGGTTGTGTTTTAATGCAGGAGGGTAGGGTGATTGCCTATGCCTCGCGCCAGTTGAAGACCCATGAGAAAAACTATCCCGCCCATGATCTTGAGTTAGCATCCATTGTTCACGCTTTAAAGATTTGGCGTCATTATTTGTATGGGGTTCATTGTGAGATCTATACTGATCACCGGAGTCTGCAACATCTGTTTAAGCAGAATGATCTTAATTTGCGTCAGCGGAGATGGTTGGAGCTTCTTAAGGACTATGATATCACTATTTTATACCTTCCGGGGAAGGCCAATGTGGTGGCCGATGCTTTGAGTTGTCGAGCGGAGAATTTGGGGAGTTTAGCATATCTTCCAACAGCAAAGAGACCTTTGGCATTGGATGTTCAGGCCTTAGCGGGCCAGCTTGTGAGATTGGATATTTCGGAGCCTAGTTGGGTATTGGCTTGCGTGGTCTCCAGGTCTTCTCTTTATGACCCTATTAGGGAGCGTTAGTATGATGACCCTCACTTGCTTGTTCTTCAGGACAGAGTTCGGCGAGGTGATGCTAGATATGTGACTATTGGCAGTGATGGTGTGTTGAGGATGCATGGCTGAATATATGTGTCAAATATAGATGGGCTTCGGGAGTTGATTCTTGGGAAGGCCCACAACTCACGGTATTCCATCCATCCGGGTGCCGCAAAGATGTATCAGGATTTGAAACAACACTATTGGTGGAGGCGGATGAAGAAGGATATAGTTAGGCTTGTAGCTCGGTGTCTCAACTGTCAGCAGGTTAAGTATGAACATCAGAGGTCAGGTGGCTTGCTTCAAAAATTAGAGATCCCAGAGTGAAAGTGGGAGCAGATCACCATGGACTTTGTAGTTGGGCTCCCACAGACTTCGAAGAAGTTCGATGCTATTTGGGTTATTGTGGATTGGCTGACCAAGTCCGCTCACTTCATTCCAGTTAGTACTACTTACACTTTAGAGCGGCGGCTGAGATTTACATCCTAGAGGTTGTTCACCTGCATGGTGTCCCAATTTCTATCATTTCAGATAGGGGCACTCAGTTTACATCGCAGTTTTGGAGGGCAATGCAGCGAGAGTTGTGTACTCAGGTTGAGTTGAGCACAACTTTTCACCCTCAGACGGACGGGCAGTCTAAGCGCACTATTCAGATATTGGAGGACATGTTGCGCGCTTATGTCATTGACTTTGGAAGTTCATGGGACCAGCTCCTGCCACTTGCGGAGTTTGTATATAACAACAATTATCAATTGAGTATTCAGATGGCTCCGTACGAGGCTTTATATGGGAGGAGGTATAGATTTCCCGTTAGATGGTTTGAGCCGGGCGAGGATAGGCTCTTGGGTACAGACTTGGTCCAGAATGCATTAGATAAGGTGAGATTGATTCAGGAGCGGCTTCGCACGGCGCAGTCTAGGCAGAAGAGCTACACAGATAGGAAGGTCTGTGATATGTATTTTATGGTTAGGGAGAAAGTTTTGCTGAAGGTATTACCCATGAAGGGTGTTATGAGGTTTGGGAAGATGGGAAAATTGAGCCCCCGGTTCATTGGGCCTTTTGAGGTGCTTTAGAGGTTTGGGGAGGTGGCCTATAAGCTTGCCTTGCCACCCATCTTGTCGAGTGTGCACCTAGTGTTTCATGTTTCCATGCTCCAAAAGTATATTAGAGATCCGTCCCATGTTTTGGATCTCAGTATGGTTCAGTTGGAGGGTGATATGACTTATGATGTGGAGCCATTGGCCATTTTGGATCGGCAGATTCAGAAGTAGGGCTCAAAGGATATAGCTTCAGTAAAGGTGCATTGGAGGGGTCAGCCTGTGGAGAAGGCCACCTAGGAGACCGAGCGGGAGATGCGGAGCAGATATCCACGTCTATTTGAGACTCCAGGTATGTTTCTAGACCCGTTCGAGGACTAACGGTTGTTTAAGAGGGAGATGATGTAACGACCCGACCGATCGTTTTGAGAGTCGTAGCCTCATTTTCCCCATTTCTACTTCCTTTTGTGCTTTTCAGCTATACTATGTTATACCAGGTTAGTTGGTTTGGGTCCGGAGTGGTTTCGGAGTGGTTTCGGAGTGGATTAAGGCACTTAGTCTCTAAAGTAGAAGCTTATATGGGAGAAGTCAATCGGATGTTGACTTATGTTCAAACGACTTCAGATTTGAATTCGGATGGTTCCATTAGCTTCGTTAGGTGATTTTGGACTTAGGAGCGCGTCCGGAATGTGATTTGGAGGTCCGTGGTAGAATTAGGCTTGAATTGGCGAAATTGGAAATTTTGCGATTCTTGGTCGGAATGGAATTCTGAAAGTTGGAGTGGGTTCGTAGTGTCATTTGTGACGTGTGTGAAACATTTGAGGTCATTCGGACGTGGTTTGGTTGGTTTCGACATCGGTTGTCGAATTTGTAAGTTTAGAAGTTCTTAGTCTTGAATCCGAGGGTAATTTGGTGTTTTAATGTTGTTTTGAGTGATTTGAAGGTTCGACTAAGTTTGTATGGTGTTATAAGATTTGTTGGTATGTTTGGTTGAGGTCCCGAGGTCCTCGGGTGTGTTTCGAATGGGTTAGCATATAGATTAGCTGTTGAAAACAGGTACTGGTGTTGCTGAGAGAGTTGCTGGTATTTCAGGTGTTGGTCTCTGAGTTGGGAACGCGGACCGCACCAGAATTTCACGGTCAGCGGAGGGTCTTCGCGGGGGCGGAAGTATTTCCGCGGTCAGCGGTGAAGGCTGGCGTGGACAGCGGAGAAAGGGAAGTGACCCCAGGGGCTGGAGGCCTTTCGCGGCCGCGGTAGGAATTCCGCGGAGTGAGGTTCGTGGCCGCGGTGAGAATTCCGCAAAATGCGGTAAGGCGTGCGCAGGGGCGGTTATTTTCACGGTCAACGAAGTTGGAAATCTAAGGGTGCACTATAAATACGAGATTTAGGATTTTATTTTCATACTTTGACCTAGAGAGCTTGGGTTTTGGCGATTTTTTGAGGGATTTTCAAAAAAACCATCGGGGTAAGTGATTCTAACTCGGATTTGGATAAAATACATGATTATAACACTGAATTCATCATTTGATTAGAGAATTGGGGTGAAAATTGTAGATAC
Source organism: Nicotiana tomentosiformis (assembly GCF_000390325.3). Classification (NCBI taxonomy): domain Eukaryota; kingdom Viridiplantae; phylum Streptophyta; class Magnoliopsida; order Solanales; family Solanaceae; genus Nicotiana; species Nicotiana tomentosiformis. The sequence continues at coordinate 93,436,713 of NC_090823.1, forward strand.
TTCATAAATAGATTTTTGAGAGTTGAACACCGATTCGAAGTCGGAGTTTTATAAATTTGGTATGGTTGGACTCGTGAGTGAATGAGTTTCCTAGTTTTGTGAATTTTATGGGAATTCGAGACGTGGTCCTGGGGGCCGGGTTTGGCCAATTTTGGGATTTGTGGTTTAAATTGATAATTTTCATATGGGATCCATTCCTTTAGCGTGTATTGATGATGTTATATTGATTTTGGATAGATTCAGAGCATTTTGTGGTCGAATCAAGGGGAAAGAACATCGCGGATTAGGGTTCTGTCCGGTTTGAGGTAAGTAATAGTTTTAACTCTGGCTTTGAGGGTATAAACCCGGAGATTTGACATCATATGACTGTTTGGAGGTGATACTCACGCTAGGTAACGGGCATGTGGGTGTACCCCGCGAGGGATTGTGACTTGGTCCATCCCGTGAGGCTGTGAGGCCTAGTAGCCATTATTTGAGTTTATGTGTTACATGTATGTTAGACTTGATTGCCTTCATGTTAGAGATCATGCCTAGGCTTTATTCATGCTCATATTTGTTGTACTCAGTCATAGAAATTTTATACATGTTTACCTCAGTCTCTATTATTCTTGTTGATACACTGTGATACTTGATTTGGACTGTTCTTCTTGAATTGTTGACCACTGTGAGGCTAGAGAGGTATATGACTGAGAGAGGACGAGGGCCTGTTGTGAGATATGATATGATAGCACGTGAGTTGTCCGTACGGATCCAGATATTATTATAGCACGTGAGTTATCCGTGCAGATCCAGATAATATTACAGCACGTGAGTTGTCAGTGCAGCACACGAGTTGTCCATGCGGATCCAGATATGATATTATAGCACGTGAGTTGTCCGTGCTTACAGCACTTGGGCTATAGTAGCCCCTCATGAGTCTGTACACACCCCCAGTGAGCGCATGTACCTATTGAGTGCTTAGTGCGAGTGCCGAGAGCTGAGTGTTGAGTGATGGAGTGACGTTACTTTGAGGATTCATTGCTTTTGCTATTGCTGTATTTTACCATTAATTGCTTTGTAGCATTTATTGAGTTGATGGAATTTACCTGTTTATTTTAAATTGTGATAAAGAAATAATTGAATTGTTCTACTTAGCTCGTCACTACTACTCAGTTCCTTAGTTATTTTTGTTACTTGCTGAGGTGGTTGTACTCATGCTACACCCTGCACTTTATGTGCAGATCCAGGTGAGTCAGAGTGTGGCGATCGTTGAGTTCAGGCCGACTATCGTTGGAGACTGCAAGGTAGTTGCTAGCGTCCGCAGGAACTTGTTACTCCTTTTATCATTTCTTCTTTTGGACTGTATTGATAGTTAGACAGTTTTATTTCTTAGTTCATAGATTTAGACACTCATGACTTAGTGACACCTCGATGTTTGGGGCTCGTTTCTGTATTTTCTATAATTATATTTAGAGTTGATTTAATTTATGAAAAATTCAAATGTTGGAAATATTTTGATTAAAAATTCTTATAATCAATTTAGTAGTAATATTTTGGGAAATAGGCTTGCCTTGTAACACGATAGGCGCCATCATGATCATGGTCAGATTTTGGGTCTTGACACTCGGCCTCGGCCTCTTGCGACCCTAGCAAAATATGTGGATGCCTGGTCAGTTGACCCGGTAGCACGTGTCCTCACCATCTGTGAGAGAATAAAGATACAAAGACTCAAATTCCAAATTCAACAAATTCTGCACGACAGGAATGAAAGAAGTGGAAATTTCCTAACAGGTTTGTAGCCTCTCGAATTCCTTACCTGGTCTTCTGTATTCGCGGACCATAAATAGAGCCAAATTTCCTCGATTTGGGATTTAAAATAAACCGGTGACTTGGGACACCATAAATTATCCCAAGTGGCGACTCTGATTAATTAAATAATTCCACTTCAATTAATATCACTTAAATTGGAAAAACTCTCATATTCCTTCAGGAAAAAGGAGTTGTGACAGCTCTGGCGACTCTGTTGGGGACAAGAACCCAAAACTTCTGGTTCAGGTTTCAGAATTCGAGCTTAGAATAACTGTTATACCTGGCTTTTGTTTATTATCTGGTTTTTATGTGTCTGAGCCTAATGTGTTAAATGTCGCTTTTTACCGCTTTGATATTGTTTGAACTGTATATAAAATTGTTACGACACCATTCTTCTCTCTAAGCCTTCTAAATCTTCTGGGAAGCGTGCGCTTCGCATGGCTTCTTTTCTTTTAGAGGCATACCCATAATTTTAGAACGAGGATCATAGAAGTTGCAAAGCCGGTAAAGCTTCTGTATTCCCGGTACGCTGCCCCTCCCCCCCCTCCGGCTCGAGTTGTCCGCTCGTGTAAGTCGGGTCTAGAACAATACACCTAGGTTTTTAAAACTTAGAATGACATAGCCTCATTTCGGATCCCTACTAGGTACGCTTGTTTGCATCACGTGCATTTGACCTTAGGGACTCAACACAGGGGTTGGGTCCGTCTAGGACAGGTGTACCCAAAAATTAAAAGACCATCCTGATGAATTTTACGTGCAACTTGTGTATTCATTTGCTTCGGCTTATATGTTGACCAGCTTCTAGAATAGGGAAAGAAAATCAAGAAACAATAAGAGTGAGGTAGGTAACCTAAATCGAGTTTATTTACTTTATTCATGATCTTCCAAAACTACGCAAGATCGGATTCGTGTTCCCACATGATACGTAGGCAACCTACATCAGGTTCGATCAAATTATTTTTGAAATTAAAAGAAAAAAGAAAAAAAAAGAAAAAAGAAAAAAGATAAAATTGTGGGACGAGAGGAAAGAAAAGAGTGATAATCGGAAAGAAAAAAAGAGAAAAAAAAATGAGCAAACCAAGGAGTGTTAAAGAGGAAAGAAAAGAGGGAGGCTAGAACAAGTAAATTGGGATGATGCCCTATGACTTTCGTACCCTCGAAGTCATTTTAGAACCGTTAACTGTGGCTAGGTGCATTGCACATAATGTGAGATTATCTTATGTTAAATACCCTAACACTAATGTGATGACTTCACTTTGTTCCTCTTTGTTGCTTCATTATAGCAGAAGTGTGGTTGGTTTGTGGTTCTTAAACTGGTAACTCTTCCCTACAACATAAAGTCGAAAGGCAATGGCAGACGACAACAAAATTGAGTTGGTTGATACTGGTGCCTAAAAGCAATTATCTGAACGAGACACTAGGTTGGTTGAATAGGTAAAGATGTTAAGACAACACATGGCGGATATGTATCAGGCTTGGATGACTAGGAAGGCACCACCCCCGCCACCACCTAGCTTCCTAGATGTTGCCCTCACCTAAGCCCCGACCATATTGTCAGATGATCTACCATATTCTCTAGATTTTCCCGCTTATCATAGCTTTTCTAACCTCCCTAGTAGCTACATTGTTTGTCCTCCAACTACATTTCTCCAAAATAGCCCTCTTGTCATGTCCACTATTCCCACCATCACAAATTCTCAACAACCTCTCCTCAGGTCCAACAGTGAACACCAGTTCAAACCTCATGATGCCCAATACTACCCCCTAGAAGTGGTCCACCAGGTCCCGGATTGTATAATCGTAACCCTCAGAATGAGCCTTATGTTGAAAATGAAAAGTCCGCAGGAAAAGAAGGGCGAGATGAGATATCCAAAAAGCTGAAAGGCATAGAACAGTCCTTAAAGAACATGCAAGGGATGGGAAATTAGACTAACATGTCTTACAATAACTTGTGTATGTTCCCTGATGTTCATCTACCGACGGGGTTTAAAATGCCAAAGTTAACTTGTATGATGGGCGTGGAGATCTAGTGGCCCACCTGAGGGGTTATTATAGTGAAATGAGAAGTGTTGGCGGGAAAGATGAGTTGTTGATGGCGTATTTGTCACGACCCAAACCGATGGGCCACGACGGGAACCGGCACCTTACTCAACCGAGTACCAATGTAACGTATCTTTCGTATCATATTATCATAGGTAATTGAGCCGGAGAGGCTGTCATGAGATAAGTAGAATAAAACATAAGGAAATACTCAATATAGGGTGACCCAACTTGATATAACGACTTATACATTATTACGTACTGGCCTATAAGGCCATACCAGTATCTGTATACATGACATCTGTCTATAAGCCTCTAAGAGTACATAAATATCATAAAGGTCGGGATAGAGCATCGGTATACCAAACAATACATATTCAAATCATACTAACCAAATAAGCAACTCCGGAGCAAGTGGAGTGCACAAACACCTTCTGCTGAGCTGATAGCCTACTAGGAGAACTCTCAACCTGTCTATCAGGACCTGCGGGCATGAAACGCAGTGACCCCAGGCAAAAGGGACATCAGTACAAATAAAGTATCGAGTATGTAAGGCATGGCAATAGTATATAAAAGACATGAAAGAAACATGGAGTAAAGAACTCAATATGAAATTCTGAACAGCTCTGTGAATCATGAAATTTTATAATTTCATGCATGTGCGTATAAATGTCATACCATGCATAGGTATATGCGTTCATAACATCATCAAGCTTTTGAGGGCATCCCATCATATCATCTCGGCTACTGTGGGCAAAATTATCAACATATACCAGTTGATCAGGTGGTGGTGCATATATAACACCTTAACCTTTTCCCATATCCCATATACATATAATATACGAGTATAAAACACCTTCTGGTCATGGGTCAATATATATGTATAAATGCATGAAATGCATAAGAAATACGTTAATAAGATTTCTCGAATATCATAAAATCAATATGCCTTTCGGACAAACTTTATCAAATACATATTTTTCTGAGACCCATGAACAGAGGATATAATAATAATTCACATGGGAAATCAAGAATATTGACACCCCTAGTATTTCTATGAATAGAGTCATTTATGAAAGTTGCGTATTTTGCTCATTTTGTTTGTATCATTTCGATCATGCTAAAAAGAAAGAAGAGATAGCCTTAACATACCTTATCACAATCTGTCTGATAACCACATTTCCTCTCGTCGCCCTTCAATCTACAGTAACGATAATAATGCTATCGTTAAGCTACGAAAGATGCAACTATCGTACAACGAACAACAAGCTTATTTTTATATTAATATGGGCAGCATCCCACCTGTTTTCCTTACTTTACCAAGTCCATCAATCAACATCAACCCATACAAAATTCACCTATATACTTTCAGCACCACAACACAAATCAAGATAAACAACAACAAGTGCATAAATATCACCAACGAAACTGCTTTTTAACACGACCAATGACATCCTTGGATTGAATCCCTTTTTGAACCCTTTAACCCCAAATTCATTCATGTATTAATTTAACAACATATACATCATGATATTAAGTACAATGGGAGGGTTTCTAACCTCCTATTCATCTCCTAATTCATCCTCAAAAAGCCCAACAATCTAATAACAACAACAAATACAACTTTTCATTGTTATGTTATCCTTTCTCTTCATACTCAAAATACCAACAACAACTTCAACATGTACACAATATTTTATAATAACAACATCATAAGAGAGTCATTTTTAAACCTTATCTCCATCATAATATATCACAAAACAGCCCACACACCCTAATCACTTCATACATAAAACGACAACCAAAGTAGTGTCAAACAACTTAAAATAATGTAACGATGAACGACCAGACCACCATTCTTTAATTATGTGGTGTTTATCCACACTATTTATTCTCCAAAACTCCATTAAACATTAGAAAAATATAAAGCCCAAAGGCAACACGAAACAGCCCACAAAACAGTCCACTACAAATCAATTAACTCGAACTCACGGCTTCGATCACCGTCCTGTGAATTCTAACTATTAGGAAATGAATTTATCAACCTTCCTTGATATTTAAACACTTAAATACATAAAGTACATATTTTATTAACTATGAAGTACCTTCCAAAACTCAAACCACAAAGAAAAAGAGAGGCGATATAGCGATACTTACATCGTAGGGATCGTTTTAAAGTTATCGCTTCTTGATTCCGTGCTCGGGATGATAATATTGTTTGAAGCTCTTATAGAGAGATTAAGAGTAAAGTTAGGGGTGTTATTTGGGGGAGATCTCTAGAAAATTGGAGAAAGAGACGAGATGGGATGCAAATATCCCAACTGTTTTAAAAGTCATAAAGGTGATACTTGGCACCCTTTGATTGGTTGTTCTTCCAATACTTATAACGTTTTATCCTGATGTCGTATGAATGAGCGGTTAAGTGAGTTGGAAACTACATTCCAAGAGATTCAATTTGATATATAATATATCCCAAAAAGACCTCATATAGGACACAAAATATATTTCGCAAAAAGCTCTGTTACATGGCAAATCCTTAGTCGGTGTTTCCGCAACTTTAATCCGATTTTTCTCAAACTTCATATTTTCTATCCAAACTTCATATATAGCCATATTATGACTTTAAAATCATTTAAATAATGATTAACAAGTCTCATATTCATTACATCACCTTGAGACACACAGGGTGTAACAATCTTTCCCCCTTAGAAACATTCATCCTCGAATGTTAAACTCTCAGAAATCTATAGAAAATTTGGCAGAGTCTCCTCTGTAATGGTACTACTACCAACTTGCTACACAGAAAACCCAACAATACAAAGCCACACAGGTCCACAATCATCAATAACACCAATGGCCTCACACGACCAATAACAGTAACTAACATAAGAATCAAGTACCATATACGTACCTAAAAGCTGTGATGTCTTAGTCTGATCCTCCTCTGGAAGTGGAAACAAGTGAGGATACCTAGTCTTCATTTCTTATTCAGCCTCTCAAGTCATCTCCTCCACATTATTGTTAATCCAAAGTATTTTAACCGAAGCTACATCCTTAGTTCTTAATCTCTGAACTTGTCTATCTAGTATAGCAATGTGAGCTTCCTCATATGATAGCTACTTTGTAACCTGAACATCGTCAACTGGGATGACTTTAGAGGGATCTCCAATACACCTACGGAGCATAGACACATGAAATACTAGATGTACAGACTCCAATTTCGAAGGCAAGTCTAATTCATATGCTACTTGGCCTACTCTACGTATAATCTTATAAGGTCCAATGTACCGAGGCCTAAGCTTTCCTTTCTTACCGAATATCATAACGCCTTTCATCGGTGATACCTTTAGGAATACCCAGTCATCTACTTGAAACTCCAAGTCTCATCGTCGATTATATGCATAGGACTTCTGACGACTCTGAGCTACTAATAGCCTTTCCCGTATAAGCTTAATCTTTCTCAACTACCTGTTGTACCAACTCTGGTCATACTAACTTAGTTTCCCCAACCTCTAACCATCATATAGGTAACTTACACTTCCGTCTGTAAAGAGCTGCTATAGAGCCATCTGAATGTTGGAATGATAATTATTATTATATGCAAAATCAATATGTGGAAGATGATCATCCCAGCTACCCGTGAAGTCCATCACACAAGACCATAGCATATCCTCCAGTGTTTGAATAGTACATTCAGCCTGACTGTCTATCTGGGGATAAAATGTTGTACTAAGACTCACTTGAGTCCCCAATCCTTTTCGGAAGGACCTCTAGAAATTAGATATAAACTGAGCACCTCTATCTGAGATAATAGATATAGGGATACCATGAAGTCGTACTATCTCCCTAATGTAAAGCCTTGTATAATCCTCTGCTGAATAAGTAGTCATGACAGGCAAAAAATGGGCTGATTTTGTAAGTCTATCGACAATAACCCATACAGAATCGAACTTACGTTGGGTACGAGGTAAGCCTATGATGAAATTCATATTAATCACTTCCCATTTCCAAGTCTTAATCTCTATAGCCTATAATAATCCACCGGGTTTCTGATGCTCAATCTTAACCTGCTGACAATTTAGGCACTGGGCAACAAACGCTGCTATATCCTTCTTCATTTCGTCCTATCAGTATATTCCCCTGATATCATGATACATCTTCGTAGCTCCTGGATAAATAGAATAACGAGAATAGTGAGCTTTTCCCATAACCTGCTGGCGCAACCCTACCACATTAGAACACATAATCGACCTCGATATATGAGGATTCCATCTCCTGTAATTTCAAATGGTGTATTCTCCTTTTGAGGGGATGTATCTCTGTAATGAGCTATCACATGATCCTCATACTGGCGTTCCTTCACTTCACTTACTAAAGAGGATGTTGTCGTGTCCTGAATAGTATCTCTGGTATCACCTAAGTCCAGTAATCGAACTCCAAGACTAGCTAGCTGATAAATTTCATGGGCTATCCCACACTTCTCTAGCTGTAAATATGACATTCTACCCATAGATCTACGGCTGAGGGCGTCGACTACTACGTTCGCCTTCCCCAGATGGTATAAAATATCAACGTCGTAGTCTTTTAGTAGCTCCAACCATCTCCTTTGGCGTAAATCCAATTCCTTTTGATTGAAGATATATTGAAGGCTTTTATGATCCATATATATATCAACATGGATGCCATATAAATAGTGTATCCACATTTTTAGTGCATGAATCACCGCGGCTAACTCTAAATCGCGGGTCAGATAATTCTTCATGTGCTTTCTTAGTTGTCTTTAAACATAAGCGATTACTTTTCATGGTCGTTTTGCCACTTGTTGCATGAATACATGGCTTATCTCATTTCCCACAATTACTGGAATTTCCTGTAACTCATATGATCTCAAATATCATCTTTTGATTTATTTTATTTTTCGTTCATTAGCCACGATAGGTGCCACTTTCTTATGGAGTGCATACAATGTTGTTGTGAGACTGTTGTTACAAGACCAATTCTTCCTTATGCAACTATGATTAAGTTGAAGCCTTCTTCCTTATTCCCTCAGCTAGTCTTTCTTTGTAGTACTTAAGAGAGACCATTTGACTTCTATAAAGTTGCGAGCTTATTACATCGTATACCCGAAAGAATTTTTTTTATATTCTTACTCGCCTATAATTTTCCTTAATTACTTACCTCCGTGCCCTTGTGCTCATAAGGTTGATTCTTAACTGAAATTTTTGACTGCCTTCTCAGTGGAACTATTTTTTTTATTTTTGTAACACTTTTACGGTACCTTTAACAATCCTAACTCCTATCTGAATATTTCTCAAGGATTATGATGTCATCATATTTGTGAGATTGAATTCCCTATGTTGGGTTTCACTATGTTTATCTTGCACAACCTGTTGATTTGTCTGTATCCTCTTATTTAGCCCATGGCTAGGCTCTTCCTGAATCAACTACTAACTACACGTTAGTCCATTATCATATCTATATTCTACGTAATCTCTCTTGGGTTATATCCTTTGTCTTAACTTACCCCGCATACTGGCTCCTTATGTATCCAGTGTTCATTTGCACTTATTTATCAATAACATCTAGTGACGGAACCCTTTTTGCCTCTCCCCGGCGTCATGTTTACATAATGTTCTGGAGTCGTATCATATACGTAGGATCTGAATAAATGCAATCTCATTCCTTTCGCCTTTCTACCACATTCTACCTTTATTATTCCATAGTTACCTTAACCACATAATTCTGACTTAATACCATATCACACCATCTTCCCCCCTTTAGGGGAGTACTAATATCTATTGCTAAGAAGATTTATGTATAAATGTTTCACCTCTTCATATTTGGCATCTTTTCACATCTTCACGGGCTCTTACTTGCCTTACGGTAACCCTTCTGTACCAGGGATAATTTAATTTCTTACACACAAAGGTGACACCTAGTGTAACTCTCACACTTAGTCCCTTAATCTTAACTCTGCTCACAGCGCTTGTTTTAGGGAATCGTCTTCCTGAATGACCTTTAAAAATTATTCTTCTGTTGTCCATTTAATTATCGCCCGGAACGCGATCTCTGAAATTCTCACAATGTCAACTATTATCAAATTCTTTGGTCCCAAATTCATGTTGAGTTTATCTTATTCACTAACCCATAATAATTTCTATTACTCCGGGGGTCTAACTTTTCCTTCTGGTAATCATGTATAAGTCACCAACTCATTTCTCGAAATGGGGACATGACTTTATGGCTTATACTCTTTTATTGTCTCAAGGCTTGTAACTTTTTATCTTTTCCTTCACTTGACTATAGAATATGTAGTCTTGTCATGTTTTGATTTACCGTTATCATCCATTTATCATATCTTACTCCTAATGCTTCATTTACTTTCTTTTTATTCTCCTGCTAATATTTCTGTCTATCACCTTATTATGAAAATTTCTTCAAAACATTCTTTCACTTTTAGCCCCCCTTGATTCAACTCACTGGCTCTTCGGGTCGCCTAACACTCTCTCTTTACTAGGGACGAGAGCCATACAAAGGTAAATATTTATCCCTTCTAGGATTCCAATGCCAATCTTCTGAAATTTCTGAATATTCTAGTAGTTATATCTAATTATACTATTCTATAGTGCACCATCTGGGTGTCTCACAAGGAGAACCATCACCACGTTTGCAATATCCCTCGTAAATGTGAGATAATGATAACAATCCGTCCACAATTTTGGGTTACTCTAACCCCAACTGGATCCTGATTACCTATCCTTCTTTTAAATTATATTTGCTGGCTCCCATATGACATAATTAAGATGAGTGTGGCAAATTGTATATAACTCTATTACTATTGAAAGTAACTCATAATGCTTGTATTTCTCTGCTTGAATTGTAAATACGGTTAATCTTTATTAAATGGGTACCTCGTATCCTTCTTCACCTAGCTTCTTTTACTTGTTGAAACTTGTATCTACCTTCTGATTCTCTCTTGCTTTTTTTTTTACCATAGGGGTAGATAGATATTCATGCCTTAGGGCCCCTTATTAAGAGGCTCACACGTCGTAGTACACACATATCTACTGAAGGACTTACATTTACTCATCATAAGCATGACGCAAAATCGAGTTCCTCTAACTCAAATCTTCCACAACCACAATTAATCTCTATCAACTGTCTTTCTGGATGTATATGTCGTTGTATAACGAATAAAATAGAATTTAGGAATTTGAATTTCTTACAACTGAGCTCTACCACACGGTCTAGAGTAATAAGAAAGAGTGACAATCCTAAATGCCCTGTAGCCTCCGGCTTATAAGTGTGGGGCACAACACACCCATAAACAGGAATCTACTAGACACGGCTTGTAGACTCCCTAGGACATAACTGCTCTGATACCACTTTTGTCACGACCCAAACCGATGGGCCACGACGGGCACCCGACACCTTACTTAACCGAGTACCAACGTAACGTATCTTTCGTATCATACTATCATAGGTAATTGAAGCGGAGAGGCTGTCGTGAGATAAGTAGAATAAAACATGAGGAAATACTCAATATAGGGTGACCCAACTTGATATACCGACTTATGCATATTACGTACTGGCCTATAAGGCCATACCAGTACCCGTATACATGACATCTGTCTATAAGCCTCTAAGAGTACATAAATATCATAAAGGTGGGGACAGAGCCCCGACATACCAAACAATACATATTCAAATCATACTGACCAAATAGGCAACTCCGAAGCAAGTGGAATGCACAAACACCTTCTGCTGAGCTGATAGCCTACTAAGAGAACTCTCATCCTGTCTATCGGGACCTGCGGACATGAAACGCAGTGACCCCAGGCAAAAGGGACATCAGTACAAATAAAGTATCGAGTATGTAAGGCATGGCAATAGTATATAAAAGACATGAAAGAAACATGGAGTAAAGAACTCAATATGAAATTCTGAACAGCTCTGTGAATCATGAAATTTTATAATTTCATGCATGTGCGTATAAATGTCATACCATGCATAGGTATATGCGTTCATAACATCATCAAGCTTTTGAGGGCATCCCATCATATCATCTCGGCTACTGTGGGCAAAATTATCAACATATACCAGTTGATCAGGTGGTGGTGCATATATAACACCTTAATCTTTTTCCATATCCCATATACATATAATATACGCGTATATAATGCCTTCTGGTCATGGGTCAATGTACATGTATAAATGCATGAAATGAATAAGAAATACGTTAATAAGATTTCTCGAATATCATAAAATCAATATGTCTTTTGGACAAACTTTATCAAATACATATTTTTATGAGACCCATGAACAGAGGATATAATAACAATTCACATGGGGAATCAAGAATATAGACACCCCTAGTATTTCTATGAATAGAGTCATTTATGAAAGTTGCGTATTTTGCTCGTTTCGTTTGTATCATTTGGATCGTGCCAAAAAGAAAGAAGGGATATCCTTAACATACCTGATCATAATCTGTCTGATAACCACATTTCCTCTCGTCGCCCTTCATTCTACAATAATGATAATAATGCTATCGTTAAGCTACGAAAGATGCAACTATCGTACAACGAACAACAAGCTTATTTTTATATTAAAATGGGCAGCATCCCGCCTGTTTTCCTTACTTTACCAAGTCCATCAATCAAAATCACCCCATAAAACCTTCACCTATATACTTTCAGCACCACAACACAAATCAAGATACACAACAACAAGTGCATAAATATCACCAACGAAACTACTTTTTAACACGACCAACGACATGCTTGGATTAAATCTCTTTTTGAACCTTTTAACCCCAAATTCATTCATGTATTAACTTAACAACATAGCCATCATGATATTAATTACAATGTGAGGGTTTCTAACCTCCTATTCATCTCCTAATTCATCCTCAAAAAGCCCAACAATCTAACAACAACAACAAATACAACTTTCCATTATTATGTTGTCCTTTCTCTTCATACTCAAAGTACCAACAACAACTTCAACATGTACACAATATTTTATAATAACAACATCATAAGAGAGTCATTTTTCAACCTTATATCCATCATAATATACCACAAAATAGCCCACACACCCTAATCACTTCATACATAAAACGACAACCAAAGTAGTGTAAAACAACTTAAAATAACGTAATGATGAACGACTAGCCCACAATTCCTTCATTTTGTGGTGTTTCTCCACACCATTTATACTCCAAAACTCCATTAAATAGTAAAAAAAAATATACATCCCAAAGGCAACACAAAACAGCCCACAAAACAGTCCACTACAAGTCAAATAACTCGAACTCACGGCTTCCAATCACCATCCCGTGAGTTCTAACTATTGAGAAATGAATTTATCAACCTTCCTTGATATTTAAACACTTAAATACAGAATTTACAGGTTGTCTTAACTATGAAGTACCTTCCAAAACTCAAACCACAAAGAAAAAGAGAGGCGATATAGCGATACTTACATCGTAGGGATCGTTTTAATGTTATTGCTTCTTGATTCCGTGCCCGGGATGATAATATTATTTGAAGATCTTATAGAGAGATTAAGAGTAAAGTTAGGGGTGTTATTTGGGAGAGCTCTCTGGAAAATTGGAGAAAGAGACGAGATGGGATGCAAATATTCCAATTGTTTTAAAAGTCATAAAGGTAATACTTGGCACCCTTTGATTGGCCGTTCTTCCAACGCATATAACCTTTTATCCGGTGTCGTATGAATGAACGGTTAAGTGCGTTGGAAACTACATTCCAAGACCTTCAAATTGATATATAATATGTCCTAAAAATACCTTATATAGCACACGAAATATATTTCTCAAAAACTCTGTTACATGGCAAATCCTTAGTCGGTGTTTCCGCAACTTTAATACGATTTTTCTCAAACTTCATATTTTCTATCCAAACATCATATATAGCCATTTTATGACTTTAAAATTATTTAAATCATGATTAACAAATCTCATATTCATTACGTCACCTTGGGACGCACAGGGTGTAACAGTATTTCAGTGAGAGCTTGAGTGGGGCATCCTTGGAATTGTATACTCGTCAAGATGTGAGTAAGTGGTATGCCTGGAATGACATGGCTCGAGATTTTGTTCGACATTTTCAGTACAATATAGACATTATCCCAGACTATTCCTCCATATCTAAGATTAAAAAGAAACCCGAGGAAAGTTTTAGGGAGTTTGGGCTCAGATGGAGGGAACAAGCTGCTCAGGTCAGTCCCCCATTTGATGAAGAAAAAAAAGTTAAGATTTTCCTACAAGCTCAGGGACCCACCTACTTCAGTCATTTGATCCCGGCTTTAGGTCAACCTTTCAATGATGTGGTAAAAATGGGGGAGATGGTAGAAGAAGGAATCAAGTTAGGCAAAGTCATGAGCTATGGTGTATTGAAAGATAATATAGAAGACATTCAGAATATCTCCATAAGTTTGGGTAGAAGGAAGAGAAATAGAAAAGATGTTGCTGAGCCTCGCCAACGACAAGATACAGTGGGCGTTCTTGCTCAACGCTTTCAGCCTCAACATCGACCCCATGAATATCCTCGTACTCCAGATAATCCTCCCCAATGATACTTCTCTCCACAAAATCCCCAAAGTCATACCTCACCCTCCCAATACTCTATCCACAATGCACCGCCATATGCTCCACATCCACAACACCCGCACCGGCCGGCACCACCTCCACAAATGTCTTACCCACCTCTACAAGCATATCAACCACCTACCTGCAAGAGGTTCCAACCGAGGCCGGAGTACAAAATGAAAAGGTAGCAACAAAAGGAAAAGTCTTTCACTCCTATCGGAGAATCATATGCCAGTTTGTTCCAAAAGTTGAGGCAATTGGACATGTTAAAGCCGATTCAGATAAAAATGCCGAACCCCCTTCCAAAGAATTTTGATTATTCTCAAAGGTGCGCATATTTCTCTAATGCCCCGGGGCACAACATAGAAAAGTGTTGGAATTTGAAAAGAGCAATCCAGAAGCTTATTGATGCAGGTGACATTATCGTGCAAAATCCAGACGCAGTGGATACTACCCAAAGTCCTTTGTATGTTCATAATGAGATGAATATGGTGGGTATAATTTGTGTTGAAAAGGAATATGAGAACTCTTCTAAGCTCCTTGGAGGGCCACTTGCCGCAAAGTTTTCAGTGCTATCAATCTCGGTTCCAGAAATTGATCTTAAGAATGAGTCAGCAAAAGGGACCCAAAAGCTATTTGTTGAGGTCAATGTGATTGAAATTGATAACGGTCTTGGTAATATTGATGTGGAACTCAGTGGCTAAGATGTCGAGTTTGGTAATTGGAAAGACGTTCCTTTCTTGGCTAGCCAGGGAGGAGTCTTGGTGGTTTATTTTGTTGTCATTTCTGTTTGTCCGGATTATTTAAGGGTTGTAATCCGGATATTGTCTTGTGACTCAAACCCTTCTATCCTTTTATTTTGCCTTGTTCATTTAGTCGTAGTAACTCGTTTGGTGTTATCTAGGTTTGTTCCTGGGTTGTAACCTCAGTTTATTTTTCTTGTTTTGTTGTTCAAACCCTTTCACCGTCGGTCTAATGCAATCTCCTGTTTTCTATTATTCCAGTCAATTTTTGTTTAGCTCTCTTTTCCTTTTATAATTCTTTTCATGGTGACTCTAGTGACATGACATGCACGTGGAATTCTCAGCCTAGTCTTAAAAGTTAGTCTAATCATGAAATAATGAAATAAGGTTTGATGATAACAGGGACATTTGAGGGAAATAAGTAAAGATTTGGACATTTTGAGATCATTTAAAGCCCGAATTATGTGAAACTGGGGCAGATAGTTTGGAAAGTTAATAGGATGACAAGAATTTGTTACAAGAGAGTGCGTCCCAGACAATATGAAGCAAGCAACTTTGAGTTCGGGTATCTATTGTGAAGAAGAAATCACCCAACCAGAGTTCTGTACTTGACAAGGCACTAAAGAAAAGTGAAAGGCATATCTGTGATATCAATGCCGATGTTGCAAAAGAAATATTATGTATGATCTTCATTTTTCATCCTCAAGTTGCATGTGTTGTACTTGGCATTTTCAGAGGTTGGGAGGCCCTCTTTCAGCTACTCAAACACTTTATACCCTTCGGTACCCTTTTGAGCCCGTGTTGATTCTTTTGAGCTCCCTTTTTTGGAATCAAGTTAGAGTCATTTAAAAAAAAAACATGCCCCATTAGGTTTGTTTTAAAACTTCATTCCAAAAGAAAATTTCAAAAAGAAAAAGAAAATAACAGCAACAAAGAGTAGTCTTTTGAACTACGTTCGACTTGATTCTTGTCACCACAAGATACGTAGGCAGCCTTACGGTTTGGTCACACCAAATAAAACATTTCATAATCCCACGAAGTCAAGAATGGGGCAGTTGTTGTTTTTAGTAATTCCATCTAAAAAAAAAAGAAAAAAAGAAAAGAATCAAATTCTCTTGTTCTAGAAACTGGGGCAAAGTTTTTAATGGATTCCAAAAGTTGTAAATAAATTAACCCTTTTGTCTTAGTTTTAATTTGAGCCTTCATGCCTTTCTTTCTTTATAACCTTGTCCAAAAGCTACATTACAATCCAAAAAAGACCTCCAAGATAATCTTTGAGAGTGTCGAGCAAGACATTCCAGGAGCATATGATGTTATTTTTACCATGGTTAATGCCTTGTCATCTGCAGAATGAGAGGAAATAAGAAGAAAAGAACAAAATGAGAGAGTCATATCGGTGAAAACCTTCACATGCACCATAAGGCGATTGTGAGTTGATAGAAATAACAAAATGAGAGAGGCTTGATGGTAAAAACCCTTCGAGCACTACAAGTCGAATAAGGATCGTGAATCAGATAGGATAATCAGAGCATTGAAGCCCAGTTTCACGGCTTAGAGGTACAACAAGAGTTGAAGATCAGACTTGCGTGACAGATCAGGCCACGTAATCCAAAATGTATGTCATGGTCATTAGAGTTGGTATCCACATTTTATAAGCTTCTACTTGGTAATTTTCTTGTTAGATGTCATCTTTTTTCCATTGTCCCCTTTCTCTATTTTTCTTGCTTTGTTTAAGTCCTCTTGAGTCTGTTGTGTCAGAACAAGTGAGAAATGACTTCAACATTTGCTACCAGTTTTCCAATTGCACAAAGGGGAGTTTGGCTAGCACATCAAAGTGGCATAAGTCAGGAAAAATCAGCATGTGCACTGAGTTGGCGACAATTGATGTGCTTTGGGATTCATGTAAAATGTAAAGGTTCGGTAAATGTCAATTCATGAACACAATGCAAGAGACAGAAGGTATTAGTTCTGAACAGACCAGAGGTGTTTTCTGTGGCAAGGGTTGACAGATAAAGTAGTTAGTCAATAACAATCAAGGTCTTCCAAGTTGAAATCAAAGTTATCATGGCAAGTGTAGGAGCAATCGCCCTCAAGATCAAGGCCACAAACCAACCACCATATTTTAAACTCACAAGTTTTCTTTGTTTGAAACAGGGACGAAGACTATGTCCAAATCAAATCTTGGAAGCTTGAAACTTTCGGGTGTCGTGCCCAGATTTTGTCAGCACAAAGGCTGTTTGAGAAGGTTTTTACCTTTTAGACATCTTCCATAGTTGAAAAAAACCGTACCTCCTAGGCAGTCTCCCTAGTTGGAAGAGCCTTTAGCTTTCTTTAAGTTCAAGAGTCCCGCTTGGAAAATAGGGCCAGTCTTTAATTCTTTAAGTTGTTAATCTTAGTTTTCCTTTAGTTTAGGGGTCCCGCCTGGAAAATAGGGTCAGTTTTCTGTTCTTAGTTGTTAATCTTTAGCACTCCTTAAGTTTAGGGGTCCCGCCTCGAAAATAGGGTCAACTTTTATTCTAAGTCAAGCTCAGTTTATAGTTTTTCTCGGGCTCAATCTCACATCTAGGAGACGCACTTCCTAGTTTGAGTTATTCAGTTTCTAGGAGATGCACTTCCTAGTTCAAGTTTCATCCTTAGGAGACGCACTTCCTAGTTGGGATAATTCAAGTTTCACCCCTAGGAAACACACTTCTTAGTTTGGGTCATTCAGGTTTTATTTTTAGCAGACGCATTTGCTAGTGAATATTTTCTTGGTTTTACTCACAGTAGACGCACATCCTAGTTGAGTCTCTAGTTTTAGTCTCATCATTGCATCCTTCATCGATAGCATAAGTGATTTACATCTTTGCTAACAACTCACAAATCTTCCTAGTGCAAACTGGGGTAGAAAATTTTGTTTGTTTTGTTGTTTTAATTGCAGGCACCCACCTGGAGATCGAGGGTCAATATTTCAGAAATCGGTTTTAAGCTCAAATCGGAGAAGCATCTGGAGCCCGCCAGAAGAACATGGTCAACTTTCAATTTTCAAGTTCAAGTTAGAGAGGCGTCAGGAGCCCGCCTGAAGAACAAGGTCAACTTTCAATTTTCAAGTTCAAGTTAGAGAGGCATCAGGAGCCCACCTAAAGAACATGGTCAACTTTCAATTTTCAAGTTCAAGTTAGAGAGGCATCAGGAGCCCACCTGAAGAACAGGGTCAACTTTCAATTTTCAAGTTCAAGTTAGAGAGGCATCAGGAGCCATCTGAAGAACTGGGTTAACTTTCAATTTTCAAGTTCAAGTTAGAGAGGCATCAGGAACCCGTCTAAAGAACAAGGTCAACTTTTAATTTTCAAGTTCAAGTTAGAGAAGCATCAGGAGCCTGCCTAAAGAACATGGCTAATTTTCAGTTTACAAGTTCAAGTCAGAGAGGCATCAGGAGCACGCCTGAAGAACAGGGTAAACTTTCAGTTTTCAAGTTCAAGTCAGAGGCAGTAGGATCCCTCCTGAAGAATAGGGTTAACCTCCAGTCTTTTCAATTCAAATCAGAAGTAGCACGAGCCGCCTGAAGAACAAGGTTTGCAAGCTCAAGTCTACTCCAAGTTCAAGTTTATTTCAAGTGCAAGCAGCAGGATGCCAGCCTGAAGAACATGGTCAACTCTCTAGTTTTCTTCAAATTCAAGTCAGCAGGATGCCCACCTGAAGAATATGGTGAATTTTCAGTTTCAAGTTCAAGGATCAAGTGGAGATTCAAGACAAGAAATAGATAGGATCTTGTATTTTTATTTTATTTTTGCTGTAATTTTTGCTTTCAATTTATGATGTAATGGGAGGGACCGCAGACCGGAACCTCAACGGAATCTCACTCGACTCTCTCATCCTCTCCACACACTCCATCACTTCATTCACTTCTGAACTACACGTGGCATGATTCCTTTATAACCAAGGATATGTAGGCAGCTCAGATACCAGAGCTCGGTCACAATCTTTTATCCATCTTTATTTTATTTTTGAATAAGTGTCGGGTCAGAAATTAATTACTTCGTTTACTTGATTCTTTGCTCGAAAACACTTCGTGTTTCCGAGTAAAGAGGGGCAGCTGTAAGCACGTGATTTTTGACCCGTGCAACTTTTAAAAGTAGTATTTTAAAAATATTTACTTATTTTTATTTTTATAGGATTTCCATCAACTTTTAATTTTTATTTTAAAACATAAGTTTAAAAACACAAAAATAGTTTATTCTTATTAACTAAGATTAATTAGTTTATTTTGGTAGTATTTTTATTTTTATTTTTATTCAATGAGAAAGAATTGAATTTGGGCCAATTGGGAGCTCATTTTCGAATTTTAGTGGCCTAGCAATACAAAGGCCCATTCTTCCATTATCCTTTTAGCCCAAACCCTTTTCTCACCCATCAAACCCCTTCCTTAATCATAGCCTTTCATTTAATCTAATCCTATGGCCATACTCCTTTACCCTACCACATAAAAGCCAATTCTTTCACGAAAAAAACCTAATCCCTACACTCCCTAGATCAGCCGCAAGAAGCAAAAAGGAAAAAACTAGAGAAAGGAGACTGCTCCTTCTTCTTCTTCAAAATCACAGTAGACATCTCTTTTGGAAAAATCAGCAAAAAAATCCTCTAATCTCATCATCGTTGGCCTCTAAAATTCTCTTGGTGATATCAACGTCAATTGTTGGTCCGTATGCCCAATTACAAACCATAAAATATACCAGATTTAAAGTTGTCATAATAGCAAGAAGCTAGTAGTAATTCTCATAATGATTCTTGTTGATATTTCTTGAAATCCAACTTTCTTTCCCTTCTCCTTTAGTAAGTTTATCCGCAACGCTGAAAATCACGCTTGCTAAAAGTTTTTCCCAGCCGACAGGATAGAGTCATTGCTGGGACGTAGTATTTGGATATGCGAGGTTGTCCGTTCGAGGTCTTATTCGAGGTTCACGGTTCCGATCTCGTAACCTTGGTATTGATGTGTTTTAAATAGACGTGGCTAGTGGCTATTGATTTTTTATGTGAAGTTTCATTATAAATTGAAGAAAGTGTCATTGAGGTGCATTCTTAATCCTTCCCCTATTATTTTTGCCCCTTTTAATTCATATGTAATTTCTGTCGTGAGATTTGGATGAATGATGATGATGTCACGATCCAATTTCCCCTCTGTTGGGTATCATGATGGCACCTAGTCTTAGGGACTAGGTAAGCCTAACATTTACTGAGTAACAACAATAAAAAAGGAGTCTAACAGTCTCGATATAGAAATCTTTACAAAATTTACAATTTCCCAAAACCGGTAGTACAAGTCATAAACTCTACAGAGTTTACTATCACTTCTAAATATAATTGTTCGGAAGTAAGTAAAAACAGTGTAAATACAAAATAGGAAGGTGACTCCGAAGCCCGCAAACGCAGCGGCAGGTTTACCTTGAGTCTCCTCAGCAAGGATCCGCATAGCTACTAACAATCGATACCTGGATCTGCACAATAATGTGCAAAAAAGTAGTATGAGCACACCACGGCGGTGCCCAGTAAGTATCAAGATACCTTGACGAGGACTAGTCAAGACATCCACTGGTCTAATAAATTGAACAAGTATAAGTATAGGGATGACCGAACATGACATATATCTAAGGACCCCGCGATATGGCTAACGACATAACAATTGCAATAAGGAAGGAAAAATAGCAAATAACATCGGAACACCAGAATAAGACACAGAAGAATGAACGGAAACACAACCCAAATCCGAAAATCACAATATAGCAAAGGCAAGTAGTAACTCAGCAACTGCAATAATTTTCACATCATGTCTCAGCCAACAAACCCCAATAAATTAGTGAAATCCTTCAAGGGTAAACTTTCACCCGTAAGTTTTTAAATTGAGGTCTTTAGAATATAATCCTTTCCAATAAGAAATTTATTTTTTAAACATTCTCCCTTCAAATAAATATCTTTCAAATATAGTTCTTTCAAGATAAAAATCTTTCAAATATAAACCTTTTCAGTAATATCCTTCGAGTATAAGTCACTCTGTGACACCTAAGTATGGAAGATTAGCATCTCCGAACACAGATATAACCATAGGGGAATCTATCGGGATACCGTCCCGTAATCCCGAATTAATTATGCAGTACGAGGGGATCTCCCGGAATACGTCTGTAGTCCAAAAATAAATATGCAGTGCTGGGGGATCTCTCAAAATACGTCCGTAGTCCCAAAGTAAGTATGCAAGACAGGGGGATCTCCCGGAATACGTCCGTAGTCCCAATTTAAATATGCAGTGCTGGGGGATCTACCGGAATACGTCTGTAGTCCCAAATTAAATATGCAGTGCTGGGGGATCTCCCAGAATACGTCCGTAGTCCCAAAGTAAATATGCAAGATAAGGGGATCTCCCGGAATACGTTTGTAGTCCCAATTTAAATATGCAGCGCAAACAACAGAGATAACAACTATAACACGACAGAAGCCTCATATATCACCACAACAAGTACAAAAGCAACAATGACAGAGATGTAAGGTACGGCGAATAAATCAACTCAAGAACTTAAATCACAAGAACGGTAGAACTCGTTCACAAGAAACAACCACAGTAAAGATGCTAGACACAAGGAGAACAACTTAACAAGGGAAAACAAAACAAAATATAGCAACGATTCCACAATATTCAAGTCAACAATAAGAAGCCAACACGAGTTAAATAGTTCCAAATAATGCCAAGTCAACTAAGATATAGGTTATCTAAACTCCTTTTGAGGTTGAGCAATTACGAGGAATATTCAACAATTCAAGTAAGGATAAGCAGCGGAAGATAATCATAACTCCAATTAAGACTAAATAATTATAGGATGAGAAAATAATGATTTCAATTAAAGATAAGCAGTTATGAAAAATATAGCACGACGATAGAAGAGGTAAAATCTTTGGTTAAGTCGAATAAGGGTCAAATAGACAGTAAGAGTGAATCCTAAAGTAATTATCTTTAATCAAAGCATGTAAAGGTGAAACTAGCAAATAGGAATTCAAGCGTATCAAGAACAACAGCATACACGGTGAATATAAGGACATAAGAACCCTAAAAGGCCAACTTTTCACAAATAAGTCCGAGCACGCACCCGCCACCTCGCGTACACAGACTACAATCAGCATAGATGACTCATATCCTAAGGGATAGTTCCCCCACACAAGGTTAGGCAAGATACTTACCTTTTTGAAGTTATGCCAATATTTCATAATCGCCTTCCTGCTTGAATTGACCTCCAAACGCCTTGAATCTAGCCACAAATAATTAGATTCAGTCAATAAAATTTATTGGAATTAATTCCATAAAAAAATACTAATTTTCCAATAAAAATACGAAATTAGCTCAAAAATTATCTGTGGGGCCCACATCTCAAAACCCGGCAAAAGTTACAAAATCCGAAAGCCCATTCAACCATGAGTCTAACCATACAAAATTTTCCAAAATACGACCTCAACTCGACCTCCAAATCTTCAAATCTTATTTTCAAATGCCTAAGTTCAAACCCCCGATTTACACCTCAAAAACAAGTAATCTAGTCGGATTATTCGATGATAATTTAATATTATGGAGTAGAAATGATCACAAGTGACTTACCTGAAGTTTACCTTGAATTCTCTCACAAAATCGCCCCAAAACCCATGCTTGAAGGTCCAAAAGTGGCAAAACTCTGAACCCCCTCTGTTTTTAACATTCTGTCCAGGATTTTCGCACCCGCGGTGATTTCATCGCGCCTGCGGTCTTCGCACCCACGGTGATTTTATCGCGTCTGCGGTCTTCACACCCGCAATGATTTCTTCGCGCCTGCGATTTTCTCACCCACGATGATTTCTTCGCGCCTGCGGTCTTTGCACCCGCAGCAAAAATTTTTGCACCCGCTGTGCCTGGCTAGTCCATGCATTTTCCGCTTCCACGACTAATTCCTCGCATCTGTGAGATCGCACCTGTGGCCCTTTTTCGTGCAGGTGCGATCACACCAGCAGCCCAACTACTTCAGCTCCTCCTCATAATCCAAATTTGATCCGTTAAGCATCCGAAACTCACCCGAGGCCCTCGGGACCCCGTACGAATATACCAACACGTTTCATAACATAACACGGACCTACTCGAGGTGTCAAATCATATCAAACAACATCAAAATGACGAATTGCACCTCAAATCAAAATCTATGAACTTTGAACTTTCAAATTCTATATCTTGTGCCGAAACATATCAAATCAATCCGGAATGACTTCAAATTTTGCACACAAGTCATAAATGACATAACGAAGCTATTCAAATTTCTAGAATCATATTTTGACCCCGATATCGAAAAGTCAACCCCCCGGTCAAACTTTCCAAAATTCAACTTTCATCATTTGAAGCTTACTTCCACTACGGACCTCCAAATAATTTTCCGGACACGCTCCTAAGTCGAAAATCACCATACAGAGCTATTGACAGCATCAAAATTCCATTACGGAGTCGTTTACTCAAAAGTCAATTCTCCGGTCAACTCTTTCCATTTAAGCTTCCAAACAAGGATTGTTCTTTTAATTAAATTTCGAATCTTCAGTAAATCAAACTCGAACACACCCGTATGTCATAAATACATGTTGCGAAGGTACTAGAGACCTTAAGTCCCTGAACGGAGCGTTATTTCTTAAAATGACAAGTCGGGTCATTACATTCTCCACCTCTTAAACAAACGTTCGTCCTCGAACATTCTAAAAATTATTCTGAGGTTACCAAATTGATGATTTTTACTTTTACACATATACTCACAGTTGATTCCACGCTACCGCATTTGAGATAAGCCTGACAACATCATCTCTTTTGAGTTTATTTCTTTTATCCATATTTGTAAATTTTAAGATCAATTTCTTATACTCCAAACATTTTAAAAGGTATGATTTTCACAACAATGCACAGTATTAGTCTCAACTGGCTATAGTAACTCGTGCCTATGCACACATCAACTTTCTTGATAGTGTTGAAGTACTTCAATTTATTTTTTTTCCTGGGGTATTTTATTCTTCCCCGCTTAGGATCATTCACACACACACAACATAACTTATCTCTTCTTTCGTATGTTTCAATCCCCCAAATTTTACTAACTCCCAAATTTTTCAGAAAATTTCGGCAGAGTCCCCCCTGTAATTGGGCCTAACCACCTGCCAGAGTAACACCAAAATAACTCCTACAACACATCCACAACCCAAAAAATACCACAAGGTATATATCAATAACATAAATCTCAGCATTGCATTAGCATAATGATATCAGGACATGAAGCACATCATATGTATGCTCATCACCACATCTCTGGTCTTAAAAGTTGTTCATAATTAATTCCTGCATCATCAATTAATATCATATTAACCACCACCTCGTTTTGAATTTTCACAACACTGATAACAGAATGATAGGCATGAAGACCTCATGATTACTTACTCGGATTAATGAGTCACATTTAACGTCACCTGGGCACTCATCTCATAGGGTAAAACTCAATGTTTACAACACGAAAATAGCTGAATATGAATAGAAAATATACAAAAATTATCAAATAAGCTTAACAGGCATGACTCCCTATTAAAATTATTGCACAAGTTAAATTTCGCAAAGGGAGAATTTTAAACTCATAAATATTTCACCACAAGGACCTCGTCCTTAACTCCGAATCACAAGTATTTTGCACATTGTGCCAACTGAAATTTCAATTTCCTTTCTTTCTTCCTTTCAATAAATTTTCGTAAACATTTTTTTTCATAACACATAACGAACCCTCATACCGGTAGGGCATATAATTCATAAAATTGGAATCGATTATTCCGAGATTCATTAAACCCACTGTAATGAATAATAAAAATTACTTTTGGACTTATAGCTCTCAATGGTGCACAACAATAAAAATGACAGACACGAGCTCACATCTTCAAATCTCCCAACAGGGATAAACATATAAGTGGGTCACAAAATTACGAAGCTCACCCATAAGCGGAGCATAATAGGAGGACTCACCTCAATATTCAGAACCGAATCAAATTAAGGGAAAATATCCTTTTATAACAAAATCAGGATCGTACCTGTAACGACACCATCTGGTGTATCGGCCTCAGCCAAATCATAGTGATTATATCAACGGGTCGGGCCTCCACCTCTTAGGCGCCCACTACCTGCCCGTCCTCCACCTCTAGCTGACTGTGCACGTGGAGTATTAACTGGAATAAACCTTGTAGCTGGAGTGCTCTAATGAAATCCGTCTTTTCCAAGTCTGGGACATTCCTCTTGATGTGTCTGGCACAATCACACTGATAACAACCCCTCTGAGGTCGCGACTGCTCGTACTGAGTCTATGCCAGATAATTTGAAATAATCATTATAGGAATATCGTGAATGTTGTACGTTGTAAGAACTTACTGGAGCACTCCGAGTAAACTGATGTGCGGACTAAGCTGGCCGACTGCTCGAGCCTCCGCTATAATGGGTCCTAGATGAAGAGTAAAATCCACTGAATCCCCCAGATGTTCGAGATCTTTTAGCCTCCTTAGACTCACTTTCCTCGCCTAAAACACCCTCAATCTTCCTTGCAATCTCCACTACTTATTGAAATGGATCATCAATTTGCAACTCTCGAGCCATGCATATTTTAATATTATAATCGAGCCCCTCAATGAATCTGCGAACCCGCTCTCTTATTGTAGGAACCAAGATAGGTGCATGACGGGCTAACTCACTGAACCTGATAGCATATTCTGACATTGTCATAGTACCCTGACGCAACCGTTCAAACTCTATGTGCCACGCATCTCTGAGAGTCTGGGGACCAAACTCTTTCAAGAACATTTCCAAAAATTGAGCCCAAGTTGGTGGTGTTGCATCGGCTGGTCTACATTCTTCATATATTTTTCACCATCGATATGTTGCGCCTCATAATTAAAATGTAGTAAAGGCAACTCCGCTCACCTCTACAATACCCACGGTACGGAGAGTACAGTGACAATTTTCTAGAAATCCTTGGGTATCCTCTGTAGTTGTGCCACTGAAAGTAGGTGGACTATACCTCTTAACCTTTCAAGTCTCTTTTGTTCTTCTTCTGATGCCTCGGGCCTGACCTCAGGCTGAACCGGAATAACAGGTTGTACCGGTACTATACCCTGAACCTGAACAATGTCAACCTACTTCTCTAGAGTTACTCTAGCTACGGCACGTGCTCCTCGTCGGCCTCTGCCTCTGCCCTTAGCGACATCCGCTCCAGGGGTAACGTTATCAGCAACTACAACTCGCGTCCTCACCATCTGTGAGAGAATGGAATGATAAAAGTTCAAACTTCGAGACCAATGAACTCGCATGATGGAATGAAAGAAATGAGATTATCCTAATAGTTTTGTAGCCTCTCGAAGATAAGTACAGACGTCTCCGTACGGATCCGCAGGACTCTAATAAAATCGCTTATGACTCGTAGCACCTATGAACCTAGAGCTCTGATACCAACTTGTCACGACCCAATTTCCCCTCTGTTGGGCATCGTGATGGCACCTAGTCTTAGGGACTAGGTAAGCCTAACATCTACTGAGTAACAACAATACCAAAGGAGCC
Organism: Nicotiana tomentosiformis; assembly: GCF_000390325.3. NCBI lineage: Eukaryota > Viridiplantae > Streptophyta > Magnoliopsida > Solanales > Solanaceae > Nicotiana > Nicotiana tomentosiformis. The sequence goes on from NC_090823.1 coordinate 93,463,495, forward strand.
TAACAGTCTCGATATAGAAATCTTTACAAAATTTATAATTTTCCAAAATCGGTAGTACAAGTCATAAGCTCTACAGAGTTTACTATCACTTCTAAATACAATTGTTCGAAAGTACATAAAAACAGTGTAAATACAAAATAGGAAGGTGACTCTGAATCCCGCGAACGCAGCGGCAGGTTTACCTTGAGTCTCCTCAGCAAGGATCCGCACAGCTACTAACGATCGATACCTAGATCTGCACAATAATGTGCAAAAAAGTAGCATGAGCACACCACGGCGGTGCCCAGTAAGTATCAAGACACCTTGACGAGGATAAGACACAGAAGAATGAACGGAAACACAACCCAAATCCGAAAATCACAATATAGTAAAGGCAAGTAGTAACTCAGCAACTACAATAATTTTCACATCAGGTCTCAGCCAACAAACCCCAATAAATTAGTGAAATCCTTAAATTGTAAACTTTCACCCGTAAGGTTTTAAATTGAGGTCTTTAGAATATAATCCTTTTCAATAAGAAATTTATTTTTTAAATATTCTCCCTTCAAATAAATATCTTTCAAATATAGTTCTTTCAAGATAAAAACCTTTCAGATATAAACTTTTCCAGTAATATTCTTCGACTATAAGTCACCCTGTGACACCTAACCATGGAAGATTAGCAGCTCCGAACACAGATATAACCACAGGGGAATCTATCGGGATACCGTCCCGTAATCCCGAATTAATTATTCAGTACGAGGGGATCTCCGGGAATACGTCTGTAGTCCAAAAATAAATATGCAGTGCTGGGGGATCTCCCAAAATACGTCTGTAGTCCCAAAGTAAATATGCAAAACAGGGAGATCTCCCGAAATACGTTCTTAGTCCCAATTTAAATATGCAGTGCTGGGGGATCTCCCAGAATACGTCTGTAGTCCCAAAGTAAATATGCAAGACAGGGGGATCTCCCAGAATACGTTTGTAGCCCCAATTTAAATATGCAGCGCAAACAACAGAGATAACAACTATAACACGACAGAAATCTCGTACATTACCACAACAAGTACAAAAGCAACAATGACAAAGATGCAAGGTAAGGCGAGCAAATCAACTCAAGAACTTAAATCACAAGAACGGTAGAACTCGTTCACAAGGAATAACCACAGTAAAGAATACTAGGCACAAGGAGAACTACTTAACAAGGGAAAACAAAACCAAAATGTAGCAACGATTCCACAATATTCAAGTCAACAATAAGAAGCCAACACGAGTCAAATAGTTCCAAATAATGGCAAGTCAACTAAGATATAGGTTATCTAAACTCCTTTTGAGGTTGAGCAATTACGAGGAATATTCAACAATTCAAGTAAGGATAAGCAGCGGAAGATAATCATAACTCCAATTAAGACTAAATAATTATAGGATTAGAAAATAATGATTTCAATTAAAGATAAGCAGTTATGAAAAATATAGCACGACGATAGAAGAGGTAAAATCTTTGGTTAAGTTGAATAAGGGTCAAATAGACAGTAAGAGTGAATCCTAAAGCAATTATCTCTAATCAAAGCATGTAAAGGTTAAACTAGCAAATAGGAATTATGGCATATCAAGAACAACATCATATACGGTGAATATAAGGACATAAGAACCCTAAAAGGCCAACTTTCCACAAATAAGTCCGAGCACGCACTCGCCACCTCATGTACACAGACTACAATCAGCATAGATGACTCAAGTCCTAAGGGGTAGTTCCCCCACACAAGGTTTGGCAAGATACTTACCTTTTTGAAGTTATGCCAATATTTCATAATCGCCTTCCTGCTTGAATTGACCTCTAAACGCCTCGAATCTAGCCACAAATAATTCTGTTCAGTTAATAAAATTTATTGGAATTAATTCCATAAGAAAATATTAATTTTTCAACAAAAATATGAAATTAGCTCAAAAATCGTCTGTGGGGCCCACATCTCGGAACCTGGCAAAAGTTACAAAATCCGAAAGCCCATTCAACCACGAGTCTAACCATATAAATTTTACCAAAATACGACCTCAACTCGACCTCCAAATCTTCAAATCTTATTTTTAAATGCCTAAGTTCAAACCCTTGATTTACACCTCAAAAACATGTAATCTAGTCGGATTATTCGATGATAATTTAATATTATGGAGTAGAAATGATCACAAGTGACTTACCTCAAGTTTCCCTTGAATTCTCTCTCAAAATCGCCCCAAAACCCGTGCTTGAAGGTCCAAAAATGGCAAAACTCGGAACCCCCTTTGTTTTTAACATTCTGTCCAGGATTTTCACACCCGCGGTGAATTTTTCGCACCCGCAGTGATTTCATCGCGCCTGCGGTCTTCGCACCCGCGGTGATTTCTTCGTGCCTGCGGTCTTCGCACCCGCGATGATTTCTTCGCGCCTGCGGTTTTCGCACCCGCGATGATTTCTTCGCGCCTGCGGTCTTCGCACCCGCGATGATTTCTTCGCGCCTGCGGTCTTCGTACCCGCGGCAAAATTTTTTACACCCGCAGTGCCTGGCCAGCCCATGCATTTTCCGCTTTCGCGACTAATTCCTCGCATCCGCGAGCTCGCACCTGCGGCCCTTTTTCGCGCATTTGCGATCACACCAGCAGCCCAGCTGCTTCAGCTCCTCCTCCAAATCCAAATTCGATCTGTTAAGCATCCAAAACTCACCCGAGGCCCTCGGGACCCCGTCCGAACATACCAACACATTCCATAACATAACACGGACCTATTCGAGGCATCAAATCATATCAAACAACATCAAAACGATGAATCGCACCTCAAATCAAAATCTATGAACTTTGAACTTTCAAATTCTATATCTTGTGCCGAAACATATCAAATCAATCTAGAATGACTGCAAATTTTGTACACAAGTCATAAATGACATAACGAAGCTATTCAAATTTGCAGAATCAGATTTCGATCCCAATATCGAAAAGTCAACCCTCGGGTCAAATTTCTCAAAATTCAACTTTCGCCATTTCAAGCTTACTTCCACTACAGACCTCCAAATAATTTTTCGTACACGCTCCTAAGTCCAAAATTACCATACAGAGCTATTGACAGCATCAAAATTCCATTTCGGAGTTGTTTACTTAAAAGTCAATTCTCCTGTTAACTCTTTCTATTTAAACTTCCAAACAAGGATTGTTTTTTTAATTAAATTCCGAATCTTCAGTAAATCAAACTCGACCACACCCGCGGGTCATAAATACATGTTGCGAAGGTACTCGATGAACGGAGCGTTAATTCTTAAAACGACAAGTCGGCTCATTACAGATGATGTTTGTCTTCTTTATATATATATATATATATATATATATATATATATATATATATATATATATATATATATATATATATATTTGTCCATAATAAGTTTCGTTGCTGACTTTTCCATTATGGTAGCTACTTGGTTTAAATCTACTAATAATTGGTCATAAGGGTAATTTGATAAGTGTGCTATTTTAATTACGTAGTTAGAATGTGCAATGACCTTATGGTTTCATTTCATTATTTTACATCATTGTTTTTCAGATGATTACTAATTTATAGATTATGGTCTAACTTGTTTAATAATTAATACTGCATAATTGCCAAATACTTCCAACAACTTAGATATATCAGTGATCCTACTAATTCTCTTTAATTAAATTTTACACTTCATCCACAATTGACTTCCATAACTCATAGCTTCACAATAATGTCAAAATTTAGGAAGAATAATGAACATCGTAGCTTGCTTTAGACGCGATTAATAAATAATCATGTGACAATGGTACGGTTCCCGTGGCATAGTCTCGATACGTAAATCCCAATTCGGGTGTGCATTTCATGTGACCCGACCATAACTTCGATTAATAATAAAATTAATATATTATAAATCGCGGGTGCGTTTCACGTGGCACGATTTGCAATGTGTCAAAAACAAACGAGTGCGCGATATCGTGACTTGTTCAAACTAATTCCATAAATACTAAAAGCTGTTTAAAAGGTAAAAATGCACAATAGGTCTCAAATATGTATTAAATCAGATAATTAGGCCAAGTATTAATAGTTAAGCGATCGTGCTAAAATCACGAAACTCGGGAGTGCCTCACACCTTCTCACGGATTAACAGAATTCCTTACCTGGTCTTCTGTGTTCGCAGACCATAAATAGAGTCATATTTCTTCGATTTGAGATTTAAAATAAACCGGTGACTTGAGATACCATAAATTATTTCAAGTGGCGACTCTGATTAATTAAATAATTCCACTTCGATTAATGTCACTTAAATTAGAAAAACTCTCATATTCCTTCGGAAAAAAGGAGGTGTGACAATATTGCTCAATAAATAATAAATACAAGTACAACCAATTAATCTAGTCCTTCAAACATACATCTTTCGCCTATATACTTCTCAAATAATAATTTTCATGATATAATACTTTCCAATAAATACATTTCAAATATACTCCCTTCAAATAAATATTTTTCAAATATAATTCTTTCAAATATTATTCTGCAAATAAATCTCTTTCAAATATAATTCTTCAAAAAAAAAAAATTCGAATAAAAGTCACCCTCTGACACCTCATATCAAAATTATAAAATATGGGTCTCAACTCACTTTCATATTTTCACGGCACCTCATGCCAATTTCTCTATCACAGTCGCACGGACAACTCACATGTCAATATCATCATCATTTAACCACGGTACCTCGTGCCCACATTTCATATCACAACTGCACGGACAATTCACGTGCCAATATCATCATTATTTACTCACGGCACCTCGTGCTCACATTTCAATTCATAATCCACCTAGCAATAGCCACAGGCTCCCAATTTCAACATAGATCAGACTATTATTAAGTTTATCGAAACAACAACACAAATTGCACAAGATATAAAAATAAACACAAGGAAAATCACAACATCACACAAAAATTACCAACACAATAACTCCACATCATCACATATCATCCCTGACAATAGCCACCCTTATCTCTCCTATAGCCACCCTTATCACTCCTATAATAGCCACCCTTATCGTTCATATATTAGCCTCCCTTATCGCTCCGTTTAACAACCACCATTATCGCTCCGTCCAAATAATATCCCAACACACATAATCACAGTGAAATGCCACCCTTATACCCACATAATATCAGCAGTGTAATGCCACCCTTATCCGCCGCATAACAGTAACCTAAATCACACAACAATTTACAAGGATAATACCACGATAACACAAAACAACAATTCATATTATAAATTGCCCATAGGCCACAACCAATTCCAAAGATGCAACAAAATCAATTAATTTCACAGCAAATAGCCCAAGGCTCCACATGATGTATATAAACCTCGAAAATAACAACAATGAAGGAAATATTAACTCAGCATGACACAACACCTTCTTTAGTCCAAATTTTTGAAAAATATATTAGTACCTCAATTTAAACTTATTTAATAAATTATTTGCATACGGGAAAATCCATAATATAATTATTTTCAGGAAATATCAAAAACAACACGAAATTCTCATAAAATTCCAAGTCGCAATCACACCAAATTATCATATAAATACAAACTCAAAACAAAGAATGAGTCATGACAAATCAAGGATTTACTAAATTTCCATAATTTTCCAATTTAATACATATGGGTGTCTACAAATTTTTAACCGATATAGTTTGAACATATAAACCAAGTACGTACTCGTCACCTCACGTACATGGTTTTTCAATCATACAATTTCCACATAAGACTCAATGCCTTGGAGAAATTCCCCCACACAAGGTTAGGCAAGATACTTACCTTTTTTAAGTTAGGCCGATATTCTAAAATTGCCATCTTGCTTGAATTGACCTCCGTACAGCTCAAATCTATCCAAATTAATTGAATTCAGTCAATACTAATTATAGAAATTAATTCCATATGAAAATACTAATTTTCTAACAAAATCCTAAATTTAACTCAAAAATCGCTTGTGGGGCCCACGTCTTGGAATCCGACGAAACTCAGAAAATCTGATAACCCATTCAATTATGAGTCCACCCATACCAATTTTATCAAATTCCGATAACAACTCGACCTCCAAATCTAAAATTTTCGTTCTTGAAAAGTTTTGCAAAAATCTTAATTTCTTCCATTTAAATATAAAATAAATGATGAATATAACCATGGCTTTATGAAATATAATCACTTTTGGATATAGGACACTTATCCAAGTCGAAGTCGTGAAGAAATCCTCAAAATCACCTAAGAACCGTGCTCCAAAAATCCAAAAACGAAATAAAGGAAATGACAATTTTTTATCCTTAAGTTTCTGTCCATCCGTCACTAAAAGTCCGTTTTTCGTCACTAAAATTCCACACCAGAACTTGCTTGCACCAGCAGTTATTTGTTTCACTAAAAAGGCTCTAACTCTATCCTACGAACTCGGAATTCGACGATTCTTGTTCCTATGAGTCACAAATAATAATACGAACTTAGTCGTTCAATCGAAACTCAATTTGTAGCTCATTTGCTCATGTGATACCAATTTCGCTCATTAAATAATTAACTGATATTTTATGCTAAAACCCAATCGCGACTTGATAAAATTAGACCAAACTTTCCAGATCACTCCTATAATTCATTATCAAAATCTCGGAAGTCTCGAAATCGAATTTCGATCTATAGAACTAAAAATGTAACTTTAGATCATTACATGCTTATGCTGAAAATATCAAACTCTTCCAAAACTTTTTCCCGACAGCCTATAGTGTATCAATCATAACTTCTTGTACTCAACTCCAACTGCTAAACGGTTTAAATTTCTGCAAACTAGATACAAAAGACTACAACTTTTATGTTTTTTTCATTGCCCAACTCCTTATAGATTGCGAGATATAAGCTCCCAAAGTCACCCTTGTGTAGCAGAAATTTCTGGCAATGCACACTGCTGTAGCCAAAATCTGCAGTACCAGCTTCAGTCAATTAATCATTTTTTTTTTACAAATGTCCGAATGATGAATGGTTTATTATTCTGGAAATTAGAATAAAAGGGCTACAACTTTCATGTTTTTATCATTTCCATATTCCTTATAGATTTTAAGATATAAGTTTCCAAAGTCAGCTCTGCTCATCAGAAATTTCGCACATTGCTGTCAAAAACCAGCAGTTAAAAATGATCTGAAACCACTCTGAAACTCACCCGAGGCCCTCGGGACCTCAACTCAATACACCAACAAATCCTAAAATATCATACGAACTTAGTTAAAACCTCAAATCACATAAAATAACGCTAAAACCACGAATCATACCCTAATTCAAGCTTAAGGAACTTAAGAATTTTCAACTTCTACATTCGATGCCGAAACCTATCAAATCAATTTCGATTGACCTCAAATTTTGCACACAAGTCATAAATGACATAACGGATCTATAAAAATTTTCAGAACTGGTTTTCGACTCCGATATCAAAAAGTCAACTCCCCGGTCAAACTTCCCAAAAATTCAGCTTTCGCCATTTCAAGCAAAATTTCACTACGGACTTCCAAAAAAAAATTCTGACACGCTTTTAAGTTCAAAATCAACATACGGAACTATTGAAATCATCAAAACTCTATTTCGGGGTCGCTTACACGTAATTTACCATCCGATCAATTATTTCAACTTAAGCTTCCAAAACAAAAATTGTTCTATCAATTAAACCCTGAATCATCTGAAAACCAAACTTGACCACCCTCGCAAGTCATAATACACATTTCAAAGCTGCTCGAGACCTTAAGCCACCGAACGGAATGTAAATTCTTAAAACGACAAGTCGGATCGTTACAAAACCTATAGTCCTTGCCCAATTGGGAAACTTTTCTCTTATATGTTTGAGACTATTTGGAATCTATATATAGGGGATGTAGTTAGGAATTCTATAGATTGTATTGTGTTTTTCTTCTCAATAATAGTGAAAAACTCTCTCTGCTTCTGCTCCGAGGATTAGACTTTGTCGAACCTCGTTAAATCCTTGTATTGATTTTTCTTCTCTATTTGCTTTGTATGTGATTATGTGCTAATTAACCCACGATCTTCCCGCAACAAAAAAATTACACCTGGAACGGTGAGAACCCTTGAAGCAACAAGACTCGAGGCCTAGCTCGTACTAAGTCCATACTTTGATTAACTTCTTCATATATTCATATTGCTTTATTATCCTTTCTTTTCTATTACGGAGGAATGAAGGAAGGAGATAATTGGTTGGTGGGCCATTGAGATTTCAACCAAAGGTGAATTTAGAATTTAAAAATTATGGGTGTGTTATTGACTTTAACGTAAAATTGATGTTTGTCATAATGTCAAGTGATGTGAAAAAATTTAATATTTTATGACTCATTTTTTATTTTGCACAGTATTATCCAAAGAAATAATTATAATCTTGTTAATCTAAATTTGTGTTTTTCATTAATATTATCAATTTTAATCTGCATAATTATTGAATAATTTGTCTGAAACTTGGTTAGTTTTAACGTCAAAATTCAAAACAAAGAGGAAAAGTAGAATACTAATTATAATTTAACGCCATAAAAACTAAAACTTGTGCAAACTTTAGGACAACAAGAAACACGAAAATATCAAAAAGCCCTAGAGCATATGATCAATTATTTGTATGGGAATTGCTTGCCCAAAAAAGAAAACTATACTTCGTTACAAATGGAGACAAAAATTAAATAATTTGATTGAGATAAAAATATAATTAAGCAGAAATTTAATTGGAATAAAAATAATTAAGCAAGTCTTTTCGTGTAACTTATATCTTCCAGTCACGTAAATTATTTAGAGCCAAACAAATACATAGTGGTACTAAATCAAAATTAACTTGTTGTTTACCATGAAATCTTGAAAATTAATAAGTTGAATGCATTCAAGGAGAGGGAAAAAAACGAAAAAATTATAAGAAAGGGCAAAACAGAAAAGAAAGAAAGGAAAAAGGATGGGTGACTTTTGCCCTATATAGCAAACATGGAAAATTTACATAAGAATTTAACTTTTACGGGAAGGAGGATGGGTTCACGTGCCCCACTAGTTGACATTGATTTGAACTTACACTTATGATGCCCCACAATTCATCACTAATTTGAATTTACACATGCCGTGATTAGTTGGGGATCTACATGGAATATTATGGGTGCTTAACCACCCATTATCTTTGACCAAATTTAATAGATTTATATAGGCAATTATAAAAATTTATATAAGCATTGAGTAAGTACCCACAACTAAACTTCTTTTCCCTCGTCCTTTGGATTTTTTTTCGGTGAGCACCATGACAAAATCTTAGATTCACCATTGGGCGTGATGATTTCACGAGGAACTCCCACAAATATAACTTGACTATAATCCTTGATGGTGCTTTAGAAATTAATATTGACATTCTCTATTAATTTGGGATTTGGTCATCGTACACTTGGCTCTTTAAAAATATACGTATTCCAAGGGTTACTAATATAGGGCTTTTTTTGTTGAGAAAATGATACAGAGGTCCTTTTAAAGACTTAATGATCAAAATGCTCCCTTTTTCTAAAAAGACAAAACATGTCCATTTTAAAGATTTTAAGACAAGGTTGCCCTCTCGTTTCTATACCTAGGCTTCACCAAAGGACTTTCCCCTTCTTTTCTTTGTTTTTTTCACATTTGTTTTTCAAATTTTGTTGTTTCGTTTCTAATAAAATTATGCACTCTTATTTATTTTTCATATTTTATTTTCCCTTTTTAGTTATTTTCTCTTTTTATTTGTTTATTCTTTCTAGTAGTAACCCTCTCACTCTTTTTTACTTTATATTTTATCTTATTTTTTTATTTTTTGGTGTGTATTTTTTATTTTTTAAATTTTATTCTTGACTAAAATCTCTCGGTCCAAAATATTTTGTCATTTTTTCCTTTTCATCTTAATGTTTTCTGCTATTTTTCAGTAAAATTCTTCCGCCAAAACTGTTATCACTTACTTTTACTTTTTTTTTATTTTTTTATTTTTTAAATAAATAATTGAGTCTTAAAATTTATATTGGGATACTTTCTACAAAATTAGTAATCAATCATGACTACCGAGAATTAACATGTTATTCATTTTGGTTCATTTAATTTTTATTTAATATTTGTAGATAAATTTTTTATTTGTATTTTTCTAAGAAACTTTAGATTTTATTTTTTAAAGTAAAATATGTTCATTCAAAAATCTACCATTTTTTTCCTTTATAATTATTTATTTTTATATTATTATTTTCGTAAAATTTCTTCATTAAAATTTGTATCACTCTATTCCACTTTTATTTTTATTTTTGTTCCTTATAGATAGACAAGAGGGGTTGCTCTGATGGTAAGCAATCTCCACTTCCAACCAAGAGGTTGTGAGTTCGAGTCACCCCAAGAGCAAGGTGAGTAGTTCCTGGAGGGAAGGATGCCGATGGTCTATTGGAAACAGTCTCTCTACCTCATGGTAGGGGTAAGGTCTGCGTACACACTACCCTCTCCAGACCTCACTAGTGGGATTATACTAAGTTGTTGTTGTTGTTATAGATAAATAATCTAGTCCTAAAATTAGTATTGGAATACTTTAAACATAATCATTAATCAATTATAGTTATTGATAGTTAACTGTGTCACTCATTTTTATTTTTTTATTTTATATTTGTAGATATTATAATTTTTAAAGAAATAAGGCTTTTTTTAAATCAAAAAAATATCACTCTCTTTTACCTATTTTTGGTCTTTCTAGTTAAATCGGTGAATCCTAAAATTTGGTATGCTATGCTAATTATGGTATACCAATGTATAGCATACTAAGAAAATTAAGAGTATCATGATTCAACATTAGTTATGGTATATCAATTTATAGTTGTAACGATGCGACCGGTCGTTTTGAGCATTTACACTCCTTTCAACTATTTGAAGTCTTGAATAACTTCCAACGAGGTATTATGACTTGTGTGAATTATCGGTTTTGGTTTTAAGATATTTCAAAGTTAGCTTGGAAGAATGAATTTACATGTTGGAAGCTTAAGTTGAAATAGTTGACCGGATATTGACTTATGTGTAAACGACCTCAAAATTTAATTCTGATGATTCCAATAGTTCCTTATGGTGATTTTGGACTTAGGAGCGTATCCGAAAAATTATTTGGAGGTCCGTAGTAGAATTAGACTTGAAATGCCGAAAGTTGAATTTTGAGAAGTTTGACCGGGGGGTTGACTTTTTGATATCGAGGACGGAATCCGATTTTAAAAATTTGAATAGCTTCGTTATGTCATTTATTACTTGGGTGCAAAATTTGAATTCATTCTGGATTGATTTGATGTATTTCGGCACAAGATATAGAATTAGAAAGTTCAAAGTTCATTAGGCTTGAATTGAGGTGTGATTCATGGTTTTAGCGTTGTTTGATGTAATTCGAGGCTTCGACTAAGTTCGTATGATGTTATAGGACTTGATGGTATGTTTGGTTGAGGTCTCCGAGGGCTCGGGTGAGTTCCGGGGGGTTAACGGATCATTTTTGGCCTTGGTGAAATTGCTGATATCTTATGCTGTATTTTTCTGATTTTCTCTATCGCGTTCGCGAGTGAGTATTTTCTGAGTGTGAGGTTTTGTTCTTCGCATTCACGAAGGAGAGGACGCAAACGCGAACGCGAAGGTATGGTTTGTGTGTGCATCGCAAACGCGTGAGTGGTGTCACGTTCGCGAAGAGAAGTGAGCCTATTGGAGACCCCAGGTCCTTGTTCTACGCGTTCGCGAGGTGGTGGTCGCGTTCGCGAAGGTCTGAGCTGTTAAAACTTCGTGTTCGCTAAGATTTGTAAAGCATCGCTTTCGCGAAGCCACGGTCGCGTTCGCGAAGGGTAAAGTTTGTGGGCAATCGAGTTGTGCTTCGCGAACGCGAGGGACCTGTCGCGTTCGCGAAGAAGAGAGGTCTGGACAGAAAGTTTAAGTTCAGAAAATAGGATTTTCATTTTTAACGATTTGGAGCTCGGATTGAGGCGATTTTTGAGAGATTTTCAGAAAAAATAACGGGGTAAGTATTCTTAACTCAATATTGGTTAAATTACCCGAATCCATAGTTATTTTTATCATTTAATTAGAGAATTAAGTTGGAAAAGTTTGAAAACCCTATTGGATAAATTTGAGGATTTGAGGGCCGAATTGTTATCAAAATTTAGTAATTTTGGTATGGTTAGACTCGTGGTGGAATGGGGGTTCATATTTTATAACTTTTGTCGAGTTCCGAGACGTGGGCCCCACTGGTAATTTTTGGAGTTAAAATTCAGATTTTTTAGGAAAAATTGTATTTTCATATGGAATTAATTTCAATAAATTTTATTGACTAAAACGAATTATTTGTAACTAGATTCAAGGCATTCGGAGGCCGATTTGTGAGGCAAAGGCATAGCAGAGTAAAGAATTTCACGCTCTGAGGTAAGTAACAATTTTAAATCTGGTTCTGAGGGTATGACACCCCGTATTTTATGTCATGTGATTATTTTGGAGGTGACGCACATGCTAGGTGACGGGCGTATGGGCGTGCACCGAGGGCATTGTGACTTGGTCCGTCCCCTGAAAACTATAAAGCTGAATAACTTGTTGATAGTTATGTGCTCTCTTTGTGTTGTGGAAACTTGACTATAAGTCATGCTAGAAACCATATTTAGGCTATATGTTGGTATTGTTGAGACCCACAGAGGTCGTGTACATGTGAATTATCTGCTTAAATTGTTATTTTGTACTGAGTCACAGCTTACTTGATAATTTTATCTCAGTCTCTATTTTTCATTATTGATGTATCATATCATTGTTGTTTGGGTTGATTTTATGATTGTGGAGAGCCCGGAAGACTGGAGAGCTTTATGACTAAGTGAGGCCTAGGGCCTGATTGTGAGTTATTATACTATAGCACGTGAGTTATCCGTGTAGATCCTTATATTATACTATAGCATGTGAGTTGGCCGTGCAACACGTGAGTTATCCGTGCGGATCCTTATATTATACTATAGCACGTGAGTTAGTCGTGCAGCACATGAGTTGGCCGTGCGGATCCAGTTATTTATATTATGGCACGTGAGTTGTCCGTGCAGCACGTGAGTTGTCCGTGCAGATTATAGCGCTTGGACTGTAGGAGCCTCTCCGGAGTCTGTACACCCCCAGTGTGCGCGGGTACCCATTGAGTGTGAGTGTTGAGGGCTGAGAGCCGAGTGGTTGAGTTGCTGTGACAAGTTGAGTGACTGCTGCCTGAGAGGCTGTACTTGCTTTTTATTTGTTGTTGTACTTAGTTTCTATCTGTCATTGTTGTGAAATTCTCTGAAAGATATTATATCCGGATTACATGAACTTGAACTGTATAAGAGTGATATGACTTAAACTGCTGGATTTGAAAGCATGTTTATTCTTTGCTGAAATTGCTGAAACTGAACTATAACTGTGTAGCTCGTCATTATCTTCAGTTCCTTATTTATTATTGTTACTTGCTGAGTTGGTTGTACTCATACTACACCTTGCACTTTGTGTGCAGATCCGGGTGTTCCCGGACATAGCAGGTGTTGATTCTTTCGCGCAGTTGATTTTTCAGAGATTCAGAGGTAGCTGTCGTATTTCGCAGACCTTGTCTCTCCTTTCATATCTCCTTATTTACTGTATTTGGTCTCAAACTATTATAGACAGTATTTTTCAGATTTGTATTCATATTAGATGCTTATGTACTCCATGACACCGGATTTTGGGAGTGTTTATATATAAGATTGTGAGATTTTTTTCCGTTAAACTTAGATATTACATTTTCAAATTTAAAAGATATGTGTTTTATTGAGATTGTCGGCTTGCCTAGTATTGAGATAGGCGCCATCACGACAGGTCAGATTTCAGGTCGTGACAATAGTATACATAGAATATTGGGTAGGAAATCAAAAATCGGAGAGGGAGAGCAGCATGGACACGGTAATGTCACAAATATTGGGAAGAAAGTCATCTCACAATCAACGGATGCAAAGAAAATACGTAGCACAAATGTACTGCAAGGTATTGCGCCACTGGAATTGACACTAGTGGGAATGGATCAAATGTCAATTCAACAAAAATTGATCAATAGAAGTGAGAATTGTGTAAGTCAGAGCAGTGGGAAGAGCTCATGTGTAGATATAGTGGAAGAGAAGACAGTGGGGGATGTAGAAACAAGGAAAAGACAAAGTGCGATGAATTCATGGAGTAAAATAGTGGGTTCAATACCTATGGCTGAGGGGTTCAACTTGGGTAGTGAATTAGAGGCCGGGCAAAATGTGAAAATCACGGCGGATGATATCAAAGAGAAAGTAGAATATTAGAGCTCGGCAGTAATTTGCTTTGTGTTGGGTTCTAATCCACCCTTGTCGGTAATGGATGGGTATTTCTGCATAATTTGGGGGAATAACGTAATTGATAAAGTTGCACTAGTGAATAAGGGTGTGGTTTTAGTACGATTTCATAGTGAGGAAAGCAAAATTAAAGTAATCGAAGAAGAAGTCGAGATGTTCGATAAAAATCCTATGGTGGTCAAGCCATAGAAACAGGATATTGACATGAAGAAGAAGAAGAATAAGACAATAGACAAAATACCTATATAGACTAGGCAAGCGTGACTGGATATTAAGTATTGGGGAAAGAATGCTCTAATAAAAATTGCAAGATTGGTAGGGAATCCATTGAAGGCTGACAGAGCTAAAACATAGAAGGAAAGGCTTACATATGCACGAGTCCTTGTTGAGGTATCACTAAAACAAGAGTACCCAGCTAGGATTATGCTTGAGAATGATGTGGGGAAGATCATAGAACAAGTGGTTTCCTATGAATGAAAGTCGGTACTATGTACGACATGCAAAAACTTTGGGCATGAACAACAAGAATGTAGAAAATTTATGAGAAGGGAGGAGTCCAAGGAACAACCTAGCCAATGCAAAGTACAGACTGATCAACGAAAATCGGTAAAGGATGGATGGGGGAGATCAAAAGATACTACTAGAACTAAAGGAAAGGAATGGGAGAATATGAAGGCATGCAGGGTAGAAACACAGCAAAAGGAAGACATGCCAGAGGTAGGAAACTACTATGTCAAACTGCAAGGGGCACTGGGAAGGTCATGAAGGCTGCGGAACCAAGATAGATGCCATTGAAGCTAGGGAATTCCTATGCAGCTCTTGTGTAAAGAAATGTTAGCATGGCAAGTTTATCTAACCCTGAGGATGAACAAGCTGACTCAGGACCAAACCATAGGAAGGGTGGGGGCTACCTCCTTCCTAATGGATAATATAGGTTGTTGGAATGTCAGGGGACTAAACAAGCAAGCAAAGCAGAAGGAGGTGAACCTGTTTTTGCATAATGTGAAAGCTGGTTTGTTTGGGCTCCTAGAAATGAAGATTAAGAGAGCAATGGCTCAGAGAGAATATCTTAATCTATGTGGTGGGTGGCCATTCAGCACAAACTCTATGAAGCATCCAGGAGGTAGAATATGGTTACTATGGAAGCCTCAGATATATGAGGTTGATATACTCTAAGTAACGGAACAACTAATGCATTGTGGAGTAAAACATAGAGGCAATAGAGAAAATTTTTATATTACTATAGAGTATGGCTACAATGACCAGGATCTTCGAAGAGGAATTTGGGATGATATAAGGAAAATATATGCTCAGACTCAGGGGCCATGAGGAATGATGGCGGACTTCAACTATGTATTACGTAGTGAAGAAAGAATAGGAAGGCCAGTAACAGTAGCAGAAATTAAGGATATTAAGCACTGTATGGAGGCATGTGAACTACACGACCTCAGATCTACAGGCTCATTCTTCACTTGGAACAACAAACAAGAAGGGAATGACAGAGTACTCAGTAAAATAGATACAGTAGTGATCAATAGTGAGTGAATTTCCCAACGCCCTGCATCCACAGTGCACTACATGGATGAGGGACTCTATGATCAAGTCTTGCTATTACCAAATGGAAACAGGGTGGTAATACCATAAGAAAATAATTTAAGTACTTTAGCATGTGGAGCATGGCACCAGAATTCATGGAAAGAATGGAAGGAAGCTAGAAGTTAGGGATCACAGGGACAAAACAATACCAGCTGGTAGGAAAATTAAAAAAACTCAAGAGGGTCTTGCAAAATATCAATAAGAATAGGTTTAGTGAGGTGGAGAAGCAAGCATGCAAAGAAATGGGGGAACTTCTATCATGCCAAGTAAAGATCTAGGCAGATCCAACAAATCATGTGCTACATAAAGAGGAAAGCAGGCTTGCACAAGAATATAGTAATTGGAAGGAAGCTAGATACGAATAACTTAGGCAGAAAAGTAAGATGCAATGGGTGTTGCAAGGGTACCTAAATACCAAATTCTTTCATAGTTTTATGAAAGCCAAGAGACACACCAATAGGATATTCTCAATAAGGGATGCCAATGGGGAGATCATAACAGAGATGGATGGAATTGAAAAATCTTTCATTGACTTCTGTACAACATTATTGGGAGCAAGCAAGAGGAGTAGAGACCATGTATGTGGCAGTTTAGTAAGAAGGGGCATGTGGTATCTGAGGATAGCAGAAATGTACTGGAGGCTGATTTTTTAGATAATGAGGTGAAACATGCATTATGGGCAATATTAGGGGACAAAAGCCCTGGCCCAGATGGCTATGAGAGTCAATTTTTTAAAGATAGCTGGAGAATAACTGGGAAGGACTTAACTGCTGGGGTGTTAGTATTTTTAAGAACTGGAAAAATGCTACAAGTGATCAACAACACAGTGATTACCCTTATTCCAGAAGGAACACATGCAGAATCTGTAGGAGATTATAGACCTATAGCATGCTGCAATATTGTGTACAAGATCACATTAAAGATGTTGTGCCAGAGACTAATAAAGGTGTTACCAACGATCATCTTAGCAAATCAAAGTTCCTTTGTTGAAGGCAAATCCATTGCTCAAAACATACTAATTTGTCAGGACCTAGTAAGACTCTACAACATGAAGAAGACAACTAAAAGTTGCCTAATCAAAATAGATCTTAAGAAAGCATATGATTTAGTGGAATGGAGATTTGTGGAAGAAATGATACATGCCTTAAACTTTCCATGCAAGTTCATCGGGTGGATAATGAATTGTATAACAACCACTTAGTACACAATAGCCATTAATGGAGGATTGTATGGATGTATTAAGGGGGAAAGAGGGTTAAGACAGGGGGACCCAGTATCTCCCCTGCTAATTGTTATTAGTATGTAGTACTTTACAAGGATAATGAGATTGGTAGCTGAATATGATGGATTTGCTTTCCATACTAAATACAAGGGGCTCAAATTTAATCACCTTTGCTTTGAAGATGATATGCTGATGTTCTGCAAAAGAGAGTTCCCGGCAATTGTGTTGATGCTTAGAAGTTTGTAATTTTTCTCTAATGCTTCAGGGCTCACAACAAATGTTGATAAGTCGAATATATTTAGTGCCAACATGGAAAGCCAATACTTGAATGATTTGTGTGAACTGACATGCTATAAAAAGGGGTGCCTATAAAAAAAAAAGGTGCATATATCACCTAAAAAGTTATCTGCAATGGATTGTGAAGCACTGGTGGATAAGATCACTGTAAGGTGAAATGTTGGGGGTCAAGGAACCTGTCATATGCAGGAAGAGTGCAAGTGGTGAAAGTTGTTGTATTTCACATACATTCCTATTGGTCGACTATTTTTCTATTCCTAAAATAAGTGCTGAAAAGTAATAGCAGTGTGTATGTCACGGCCCAAAATTTAACTAGTCGTGATGGCACCTAACCTCGCTAAGTAAGCCAAATAACAATAATCCGATTCAATTAATATTTAGCTGACTCTAATACACTCCCCAAGGACTGCTAGTACAAATCATGAGCTTCTAAGATTAGAATTTACAAAGCTGGTGTGAAATAAAAATACATCATCTGTTTGAAAATACATGAACATATTTTTAAATCTAAAGCTACCAAGATCAAGAGGCAGTTGTGACTGGATTGCAAGTACATATTCAATGCTAGCTCCCGCCATGTACAACAACATCAGCATCCAAAATCTGCATCAAGGTGCAAAAGTGTAGTATGGGTACAACCGACCCCATGTACTTAATAAGTAACAAACCTAACCTTAGGTTGAAAGTAGTGACGAGCTTGTACCAAGGTCAGAGTCCACACCAATAACCAATAACATCTCATAACAATACAATTTAAAGTAGCACAAGTAATAACTCAATAATAAAATGCTCAGCTCGTATACAATTCCAAAAAATAAACATTTTCTTTTCAAGTATAACAGTAAAACTCAAATCTTTTGCCGAAAATCACTGAAAATTTGAGTAAGTCTGAAATCTGTGATTTTTCTTAAAACCTTTAACGACGAATAAGAAATTTCATTATCAGATGGCATGAGAAAAAATACTTCTTTATTCCTACATATCAAGTATGCATGTCTAATACAATGCAGTACAATGATTAACTCATGTACTCACACTCTCAGAGTACTCAATCTCACTGTCTCACATTTTCACTCATTACGCTCAATATTCAGCACACTCAGTCACTCGGCACTGTACAGGGCAGATTCAGCCCAAATATAAATGACAACTTGCATACAGTCACTTAGTACTGTATATGGCCAATCCAACTCTGGGAAGATCCATCCCAAATATATATACATAATAACCGACATTCAGTCCCCCAGTACTGTACATTGCCAATCCAGCCCAAGGAACTCCATCCCAAATATAAATAAATAAATAAATAAGGCAACTCCATGCCCTTGGATGTCCATCCCAAATATAAATAAATAATTAAGGCAACCCCATGCCCTCGGAAGTCCATGCCTAACATAAATAAATAAGGCAACTCCATGCCTTAGGAAATTCATCCCAAATATAATGTCATCTGAGCTCACTGTGGGGGGTGCAGACTTCGGAGGGGCTCCTTCAGCCCAAGCGCTATAATAAGTCATTTAGGCTTGTTGCGGCGTGCAGCCCGATCCCATAACAATAAAGCCTATATGGCATGTTGCGGCGTGCAGCCTAGTCCATATAATAATAAAGTATATAAAGCCAATATAGCATACTGTGGCATGCAGCCCGATCCCATAATTATCCTCACAATCAGGCCCTCGGCCTCACTCGATCATCAATCTCTCGGGTTCACAATGTCATGAAATTAGCCAAAAATGATGATATGATGTATCAATAAATAACAACAGAGACTGAGATATGATATGCAATGAATGAATATGACTGAGTATGAAATTACAGTTTAAACATATAATTCGACAATAGAAATGACCTCAGTGGGTCCCAATAATACCAACATTTACCTAAGCATGATTTCTAATATGAGTCACAGCTCAGTTTCTCTAACACATAAAAATACATGAAAAAATACAAGTTAATTGACTATACAACTCTACGAAATCGACTGAGTCTAGATTTCTATGGTGCACGCCTACACGTCTGTCACCTAGCATGTGCGTCATCTCCAAACAATTCACATAATACGTATAATCAGGGTTCATACCCCCAGCTCCAAGTTTAGAAGTGTTACTTACCTCAAAACACGTTAACTTAATCCATTGGCAAGCTTTTTCCGCGATTATCCAACTCTGAATGGCTCGAATCCAGATGAATATTTCCTTGAAAACCCCTCGGCAAAAATCGCTACAAACTGAGCTTTCTTGATTCAGCTCTTTAGTGATATTAAAACCTCCAACTACTCTTACAACTTCAATCTACATTAATACATGGGATACGTTTTTTCAACAATGAGGGAAACCACTCGGCGCTTAAGTTCTTCTTTGAGTTGAGTGACCTTGGAGGAAAGGTTTTCCCGGGCGGATCTAGCAGATTGGAGTTGATATCGCGCTCACAGACAGTTGAACTAAAGAGCCTACTATCCTCGATAGTTTTCATGTACTTCTCTTCTAGCTGGGCATGTTTTGCCTCCACGACAGCCAACTCTTAACTTTTGGAGTTCAAAGCTGCTTCCAAGTTAATCACTTTTTCAGTGGAGGCAGCCTCGCGGTCCGTTGCAGCAAGAATGGCATTCTGGACTTCTGCCCATATGGCCTTGGCCTCATCAAATCTAACCCTTAGCGGTCCAATTTCTTGGCTGAGGTTTACCACTTCTTGCTCGTTTGCTGCAAACTAGCCTCCAAAACAACGGCCTCAGCAACTCTGGTTTCCAGTTTCGAGAGACGGAGAACAGTCTGGTCCCGTTCAGCCAAAAGTTGATCTCGATCAGAAGTAAGTTCTTACTTCTCACGAATCAACCTTTGAAGGCCCTCAGAAGCAAGAAAGTTGGCCTATAAAATAAGAAGAGGTAAAATTTAGAATACAATTGTTCAAAGTAAAAGAAATAACAGAGGAAGGAAGGAACGTACCGTTGCGGCATTGTGCGTGGCATTGTTTAACAAGCACTCTCCCGGGAGTGCCTGAATCTTTTCCCAGTCCTTTTCTGAAGCCAAAGGTTTCAGATAATTAGCAAGCTCCACCGGTCAGGACAACAAGTTGCACCTGGTAGAGACCGAAAGAGTAACGTTCCTCCTCCTTTATGGATCTTCAGAAGGGCGGCATAATTTTTCCCCAAATTTCCATGAACTGGGGACTGTGGAAGAGGAACACCTTCTTCACGGTCAGATGCGGCTGATTGAGGTGATATAACAACTGTTGGTGGAAGAGTGGATGAAGATGGAAGTGATGTAGCAGTTGCTGGTGTTGGTGAATGTGGAGATGGAGCTGATGGAGTTGAAGAGTGAGAAACAGCTGTATCCAATGCAGTGTAGGTTGTTTGATACTCGCCAACCAAAGATGGCAGGGACCCGGTACTCAGCCTCGCATCACCGGTTACAGCAATTGAGGCATGAAAGCGGGAGTTGGCATACTCTACTAAATTAGAGTCTCCCCAAAGTGCTGAGACGTCGTCTTCAGTTGGTGAAACTAGCTCAACAGATTGAGCATCCTGTTGAGATGATGAGGATCGTCGCCTACTGTGTAAAGAAGCTTCTTCATCAATATCTTCTTCATCATCGTCAATCATCACGGTGTCTACGACAGGCCCAGAAGGAGGATCAGTCATCATCGCCACCGGAGACGATTCGGGGGCATCCGTCTTTGCCCTTTTATTCTTTTCCTCGGACGCGGAGGAGTGTCTTCTCTTTGTTTGTTTATCCTCCGGCCGGGGACTCCGTAAAGAAATATTTGCACCCGAAACAGGCCTGGAGATACATGTTCGAGTAAGTGCTTCGTGAAGCAGCTTCGCTGCACCAGCAGGATCAGTCAGAACGTCCTCCTCGGGGACAGCAACAGAGCCCACAGGTAAACCTAATTCCATGAACAAAGTCAGAAGGGTTCAACCAAGTTCTTCATATACAAAAATTGAAGCAAGGTAAATTAGAGTTACCATGATTTTTGGCCTTCCACTCGTACTTAAGGGCCAGTTCTTTCCATGAACGTGTTTCGGGCGTTGTATCGTCCAAAATCTTCTGAACCCACCGGTTCAAACCTTCCACCACCGGCGGGAGCCATCAAGTTGCTGCAACATGCGGAGGGTGAAGAGATGATACGGCCATAAAAGAATATCTAGTAATAGGAATATTATACAAAGAACTTACGACTGCGATTCCAAGCAACCGAAAATGATGAAGCCGTTGTCGGAATGATGTCGTTGGTGGCAACTACAACGAACCGCTCCATCCACCCACGGTCGTTGTCATCATCCGTGCTAGACAACAAAGCATGTGGCCACGCTTGCAAAGGTTTATCATGCCCCCGCAGAAGATTTTGTGGGAATAGAGATTCATCACATGAGCTAAGGTTAGCACCTCTCCAGTTTCTTGGCACAAGCGTCGGAGGCAGGCGATCGTCCTCCACACTGAAGGACTTACCTGTGCCAAACTCACCTAGTAGCGAAGGCAAAACTCCGCAATCACAAAATCAAGCTCCCTACTCAAACAAAACGCACCCAAAGTAAAGGGATACGTGAAAAAGTATGTAAAACCTTCCTTGGGAAGGGTCACTCGCTCCGATAGATCAGGAGCAATGATTTCCAACTCATTGCAGCGACAGTCCTCCTTCAATCTAGGGATACTGGAAGGACGAATGGAAGAAGGGTACCTACTAATATCCCATGTACGAGGGTTAGCAGTAGGGAATTTCTCTTCAAAATCCTTTGAAGTACTAAGCCTTATTCGGATGATGGAATCCACTGTTGGAGGAATGGAGTCCTCGGTTTTGTTCTTATTCTTTGAAGAACCACCACATTTGGAAGAAGAAGTCATTAGAAAATAAGGAGGTAAATAGTGTATTTGAAGAAAATTAGGAAAAGGATGGAAAACAAGGATGCAAAGCAATTGCGAAGCGTAAAGGAAAAGAAAGTTGCGTATAAGTAAAATTCTGGCGGCTAAATTCATGGCCATGATTACCTCGATAATCGACAAAAGTTCTGCTGAATCATGGAATGACGCGTGTTCGGGACATTAAATGCGGAGAGACGTGCGTCTAATCAACTGTCAAAGACTTTCAGAGGGAGCTATAGTAATTCCCGCCAAAAAAGTATTTCTACCAACTTCCCGGTAACACAAAGTTATGTCACCGGAAAGCAGGGGGGTTATCTATATAGGGTAAAATATGATATGACATGTGGCCAACTAAAAGGAGGACACGTGGAATCGAAGATGGGATGGTTGAGAACCGAACGCAGCCACTACGCTTGTCAGCGGAACGGATAACGTTCATAAAAGTGTATTAAAAGTTTTGCGCCCGGTAGCATTTACTAAGGAATATTCTACAGCATTAAGAGCAACGGTCTGTTACAGAGAATTTGCCATTTATACTCAACGTTACATCTCAATCAATGACCCTCATAATTGGCATTAAAGGAGGGCATGATCCCGGAACCTTTTTCCCTAGGAATAGCTATAAATAGTGAGTTCAGTTACCATTATAAAAGAGACGAATTTTCTGGGAAGAACATATACTATATTTTATACAAAGCTTTGTACAATTTTACTTTTTTACTTTTAGATCTCATCATTATTGTGTTCGAAAACCGTATTCATTGAATCGTTGTATTTGTTATTTCATCTACTTTCTAAGGTTAAGTATTGTATATTATTTCAATTATTATATTATTTCAGAATCAAATTAGTTTATTTATTTAAAAATCACATCTAAATTTAACTGTATCGTTTTACGAATAAACAAATATCATGTTATAAAATCAACCAAAAGACTAATATAATTTGCACGCTCCCAACTGCAGATCCTTTTAAGAGCTTCCTGCACCATAAGATGATAAAAAATTAATTAAGAAGCTACTTCGACCGAACCCTAGCTACTACTGTAGCTAAATTTTTCCTACTTAGTTAGTAAAAGCTATGTCACAATTTAAGTTACCTTTTACTTGGTAAGCAAATCCCACTGCAATATCTTGAAAAGTTGACGAAAAGATGCAGGGGCTTTAGCAAGATTTTTGAACATCTAAGGAGCACAACAAAAGAAATTTCTTAGGAACTACATATGTTTGTTATTGATAATTTCTGTAGCTCTGGACTACTGAATTGGTAAAAAGATGATCTACTTTTTGTCCCCTTTTTTCCACACCCCAGATGATATTTTTGTATAAAAGTTCAATCTTGGATTATAAATGTAAAATTTACAGATGATTGGTATGAAAGGAGAAGATGGGGAAGATCTTTTCTCTTTTACCAAGAAGATTATTTTCTATAAAAATTGGCTTGATAATAAAAGTGTAAACTCTATAGATGAATGGTATGAAAAGAAAAAGATGAAAGAAGGTTTTCTCTTATACACAGAATAGAAATTTTATATAAAAATTCAATATTGGTCTCTGATGGAGTGACTACTTCTTACAGTTGAATGATATGAAATGAAAGTAGAGGGAAATTAAAGTAAGGGGTGGGTGACTTTCACAAAATTGAGAAGAGGTGGAGGAGAAACTTAATCGAGGAGAGAAGAGATCTGGGTATGCCGCAGAAGAAATTTGAGGTCATTTTAGGTTTTAGTTGCAGAGAATGTCATAAAGTTCTACTATAGCAGTGGGGTATTTTCCCCCTTTTTTCTGTTTCTTTGATAGAGATAAATATCATTGAAAAATAGAAGAGTTAATATGCTCTTAGTCTCCTCTATATAACATTTTTTAAATTATCGACTTCCTTTCTCTTCACCTTTGATCCTATGACATTTTAATCAATTACCCTCTTCTCCAATGTTTAATTTATCCCTCTTATCCACATAAAACATCATATTTTTTTGAGAAGGAATTTTTACATTCCTATACATTATTTGAAATTTTATTACTCTCCTTACTCAAGTTTTAATTTAATTACATGGTCATATATAATTTATCAATTATATACAAATAAGTTTTAAATTAGTATCTATTTATATTAGAATTTGAATAAGGAATAGCAGTTATTTCCTTATTCATTTATACTTGTCCACTCTCTCTCTCTCTCTTCGTGTCTCTCTCTCTCTCTCTCTCCTTTTTCTAGTATACCCATCGTCTAGCTTTCTTTCCAGTAGTGTGATCTTAATAAAAGAATATGATTTCTCGCAGTAGAACTTTCACACTTAATTGGTTATTATAAAATTTAGAGTTCGCAGGACAAAGATTGCAATTCAAAAGTGTGAATTACAAACATTGAAAAGAATTACTAAATTCAAGACGAAGATATTGTAGTAATTCATCAATGGATTTCTTGTTGCATAGAGTTTCCACCATTGACAGCCATTAAAAAGTTTTGAAGTTTTGAAATTGAATTTGGGTTTTCAAAAATCATTATTTGTTTGGATTGGGTATTGTTGCAAACAATTGGGAATATTGTTTGGAGTTTATATCTCAATTTTTAGGGTATTTTGGTGAAGATTAGACTTGATTTTGGCTGAATTTCAGATTGAAACTCGAAAAAGAAGAAGAAGAAGAAGAAGAAGACATGACATACAATATACTTAAGAAATTATAGTAAAGTTATAGTAAAATTGTAGGTAAATTGTATTCTGTTGTAGTTATATATATTTTTTTATTTGAATATTGTATGAAAGTTGAAAAATAGTTGTATTATGTATTAATCGTTGTATAAAATTTGTATTTAAGTTATCAATACTATCTTTTTACATAAAGTTGTTGATATGTATCAAAATTGTATTAAGAAAGTAAGTTTTGATTGGAATTTTAGAGAGGAAGAAGCACACACTACACACAAAATATATACAAATCAGATACAAAATATACAAAAGATATTTTGTATAATAATTGTATTTAAGTTGTATGATACTGTAGTTGTATTTAATTGGGTAGAAATAATATTTGAAAGTTGTAGATAAATTGTAGATTAGTTGTAAATAAGTATATAATGTATAGCTAGTTGTAATTCAATATTATAAAATCAAATGCAATGTGACTAATTCAATATTACATTCCAAGTCGCAATTGACTATAATTTCATTGAGGGTAAAATTTGATTATGTAATTTGACCAAATAACTTGTGACTATAATTGTCAAAAAAGTCGATAAGTTTAAAATGTCTCTGTGCCAATTCTCAGTACTTGTACTGGGTATTGCCATTTGTCTAAGTAATAAGGAGCCCTATTTTCAAGTTAGTTACGTGATAGACTTGCAGGCTTTCGGTGTTTATGATGTAGTTTTGATTTCCTCCGCATTACGAAAAGTAATGCATGTTTAAGGAAATCAATTGTATTAAGCTGATAGCATAATCAGATAAATATTATTCGTTCAAAGACATTTGCTAAAGAAAAATTTCGTGATACTTAATTGTGTGAATATTAGAGTTAAATACCAAGAGGTGTTGATATGTCAAATATCACTAGTTTCTCAAATTATACATGGGGAGGCAACTAGATTTTATCATCATACAACTATTTTTCAACTTTCATACAATATTTAAATAAATAAAAAATATAACTACAACAGAATACAATTTACCTACAATTTTACTACAATTTCGTAAGTATATTGTATGTCATGTCGTCTTCTTCTTCTTCTTCTTCTTCTTCTTCTTCTTCTTCTTCTTCTTCTTCTTCGAGTTTCAATCTGAAATTCAGCCAGAATCAAGTCTAATCTTCACCAAGCACCCTCAAAATTAAGATATAAATTCCAAACAATATTCCAAATTGTTTGCAACAACACCCAATCCAAACAAATAATGATTTTTGAAAATCCAAATTCGAATTCAAAGCTTTATGAGAGATTAGTGTTCGAATCTTCAATTCCTACGACCTGGAGGTTACTTCAGTAGGTTGATTGGCAGAAGACAATTTTTAGGCTTACCTTATTGAGAGAGAAAAACGGCGAGAGAGAAAGATGAAGAAAGAAAGAAAAATTGATGAGAGATGCAGCAGTGAGGAAAGAGGAGAGGAGAGAAAAAAGAAAAATGATCTAACTAAATCCCCTAATTCAAGGCACTAATAATGGATTGTATATAATTTATAAATAATCTTTGTTTAGGGTGAGTAATATACAAAACGAGGATAATTTTGGTAAATAAGTTTCAATTATTGTATAGGAAGGAAAAAATCTCTTTTGAGAAAACTACCCTCTATAGTCCCTCAAAATTTTAATATCTCATATTTTTGCCCATTAACAAAAAATGGCCTTCCGGCCCAAACATATTACATCTAATAGGCAGAAATATTTATTTTGTATATTTTTTGTATAGTGACAACCTATTTTGTATATTTTTTGTATAGTGACAATCTATTTTGTATATATTTTGTAATATACCAATATTCAAATCTATTTTCACCGAAAGAAATACATAAATATCCATGTAAATATATGTCAATGGTGGGCCTGAAATTATGATTCTCATCAAAATCAACTAATGACATATATGTGAAAATTTATTTGGTAAAAATCAAAGGATTTCCCGAGCAAAGAAAGTTAGCCCAGAAAAAAATGAGACAATAACAGAGAGCTTGAGATTTTTATTCAAAGGGTGGTTGCCCCTCTCTCTTTAGCCAATGATTTTCCTTTTTCACTTTTAAAATAAAATCAACAGCCCTTGAATTCCTGGAAATACGTACTACTATACAGTCATTTCTTCAGCATCAATCAACAACAACATCTAGATCTCTCTTTCTCTGTATCTGTTTCTGTGATTTTAGTTCCTCTTTTTTGGTACATAACAATTGAGACAATGATGATATTTTATCCGGATTCTGGGCTAACTGGATCGGGCATAGAGACTATCCGACCCGTATCTTGGCCTGGCAAAGCACGAGACAACCGGAGATTCAAAGGTTTTTACTTGCAGCCATGGCGTGGTCACCTCTCTTTCAGCGATCTGTCTTTGCAGATCTGGCCTCTTAGTTAAGTACTTTTGGGCTAGGCACTAGAATTACTTTTGGGCTATAAAATGAATATTGTAATTTTAGGCTACCGGGTGTTAAAAATTTAGGCCGAGTGGCTATAAATGAATTTTGCTCTATTTTTTTACTACTGAATTTGTTATGTTAATCTCTCATTACTATGGGCTCCTGCTTGCCCAAATAAAAAAAAAAAGGAAAACAATTTCACTCTCATGATTGAAGTCACAATTTACTATACATGGCGTTGGCATTAGGGGTGTTCAAACCGAACCGAAAAACCGCACCAAATCGAAAATCAAACCAAACCGATAAAAAATCCCGACTAGGTTTGGTTTGGTATTGAGTAAAAAAACCCGAACCAAACCGATATATATATATATATATATATATATATATATTTTTTTTTCTTTAAAAAATATTGAAATATTTGGGATCCTTTCATGTGTTAACCTTGAAAGCGTACATTAACGAAAATTATTATTTGACGACTCAGAAAATAACTATCACGCGTTACTAAAAAAATTCTCCCATTAGAATATTGTAATATATCATATGTTTGTCAATTTTTTCAGTATTTACTAAACATATATTCACTTATCAAAACTTTATCTATAACTTTAACAAAGTAAGATTAGAATAATATTCATGTAACAAAAAAATCTGAAAACTCAAAAAACCCAACAAAATCGAACCAATCCAAACCGATATAGTTGGTTAGTTTGGTTTTGATAAAAACCGAACCAACCCGGTACATGTACATGTACACCCCTACATGACGTACATATACTAGTCCAACAGGCCAAAAATAATTACAACACAACAGTAGTTGTTTTGGTTAGAATAGCACGGGCTAGCCAGTTTTCGGACTGGTAATTGAAAGATAGCCATCATTTGCAAAGTCGTTGAAAAATAAGCAATATTTTGCTACAACACGGAAAGTTCCCGTATAATATACTGGAGATTGGAGCACCTGTGTATGAACTCCAGCACACAGAAAGTTCTAGCATAACAACTGGAGATTGAAGCACTTGTGTATCAACTTCCAGCATATTATATTGGAACTCTAGCACATTATAAAATTCCAGAATGTTATGCTGGAAGTTCACACATAAAAAATTAGAACTCTAGCATATTATGCTGGAATATTATTTTCGGATTTTAATAATGCTTTTGTTCAGATTTATCTTTGCATGAAAAGTGGTTAAATTTCAACTACTTTTGAAATTGTGGCTATTTTTGAATATTTCACCCGTTGTTGGGATCAAATGGTTTTATGACCCATTACAAATTTATTTTTAGTTTTACAATCTCATCTCTTTTTTTTTTACACATGAGAGATCTATTTGTTTTTACATGTGAGAGATCTTAAAAAGACATTTTCTTAATTTAAACATTGTAAAAAGCCATAAAGGTCTATTTCCTCGTTGTTTTCCCATGTGTTCTAATATTTTATTCTTCTTATTGCATATTACAACTTCATTTAAAAGAAACAAAATCATACTCATATCAAGCAACAGTTCACCATTACATCTATGTATTTACACGGGTCTCCATAATCATGGAACCATCTATACAAAATATCAAAAACATATAGGGAGGAATATAAAATAATCTTTAGGTACCTCTAAAGTGTTGCAGCTTCAGACGCCCCCGAAGAATTTATATACACTTCCAAGTAGTCTCTTCAGATGGCATATTCCAAAGAAAAATATTTTCTCTACATTTCACGAAGTTTCTTCTCAAGGCATTTCACAAATCAACCATGCCATACAATCGACAGTCATAAGATTGCACATTCAGCACAGAAAATATTCATCTACTTGGCACATGATTCTTCTGCTTCCAAAGACGTACATGATGAAGAAAGACGAGGACTTCTAGTTTCCTAAGATGCATGTGGTGAAGGAAGACGGGGACTTTTAATTTCCAAAGACTCACGTGGTGAAGGAAGACGGGGACTTCTAATTTCCAAAGAACTACGTGGTGAAGGAAGATGAGGACTTTTATTTTCGAAAGACGTACGTGGTGAAGGAAGATGAGGACTTTTATTTTCGAAAGACGTACATGATGAAGGAAGATGAAGACTTCTATTTTCCAAAGACGCATGTGGTGAAGGAATACGAGGACTTTTATTTTCCAAAGACGCATGTGGTGAAAGAAGACGAGGGCTTTTAATTTCCAAAGACGTACGTGATGAAGGAAGACACGGAGGACTTTTATTTTCCAAAGACGCATGTGGTGAAAGAAGACAAGGGCTTTTAATTTCCAAAGACGTACGTGATGAAGGAAAACGAGGACTTTTAATTTCCAAAGACGTACGTGATGAAGGAAGATGAGGACTTCTAATTTCCAAAGACGTACATGATGATGGAAGATGAGGACTTTTAATTTCCAAAGACGCACGTGGTGAAAGAAGATGAGGACTTCTAATGTCCAAAGATGTCAAAGGAAGATGAGGAGGACTGTTACTATCAAAAGATGTACATGATCGAGGAAAATGAGGACTTTTCCCTGCAAGCAACAAAGCGTCAAGCGTGTCAAAAAACATCCAGATATATAAGAGTGTCCTACAACAGTCATTAAGCTATTTGAACCTGGATTAATGTCTTCTACATCATGAACCTTATGGATACTCATGTTCTCTTCGTCACTTTCAGGAACAGCTTTACCCGGTGTAGGTGAAGTTGATTTGAACTGACAATAAGCTGATGTGAGTTGTTGATGCATCTCTATCATCCTCCCACATTCCTCATCCTTCCTATCCATGTCAATGAGGATCTGTACAAACGCACACAAGAAATAAGATGCATACATGGAGGAACATATAAAATGGATTGTACAATTAGTCATACCTGAGCAGGAGTGTACTTGAATAATGGTTCAAACCTTTGCCTGCAGTACTCATTGAAGAGGAGTGTACAGATTATCAATGGAATAGTGAAGCTTGATGCTGTTGAAGATTTTTTAAATCCAAAGACTGCCAAAGCTATAATTTGCATCAGCACCATTGAGAAAATTGTGGTGTTGTGCACAATAGGCCAATAGGTTCCACCAGTTTGATATTTTGTCACATATACATTGAGGATCTGAAAGTTTCCGTACGTTGTCAAACCACAGGCTATAAAGCGGAAAAAAGATGCAAGCGCATGGATATCATCAGTGAAAAGGAAGGTACACAAGCTGATCAGCAAAAACATTGAGAATAAATCCCTTTACTCATCTCAACAAGTACTGCAGTGTTTTTATAAGCAGAAAAGGAAACTTCTTGAGTTCTAATAGAGAAGCAGTGAGAAGTGAAGTGCATAAGCTTCTTCAAATAAAGCTTATAATTTAGAGGGAATACATAATTTAGAAGGAATACAAAAATAACATATTTTATATATATATATATATATATATATATATATATATGTGTGTGTGTGTGTGTGTGTGTGTGTGTGCGTGTGAGAGAGAGAATAACTATTCTAACATTAAAATTGCAAGTAACACTGTCAATGTCCTACAACAATGACAATACCAATCTCAATGGTTCAAGTATCAAAAAATTGCAATTTCAACAAGCTCACAGAAAGATAGCTTCAATAACACATGTTGATTTTTAGTTTTGAACTAATCAACTATAGAAAAGAATTATAATGTAGCATCTAATTTCATATTTAATTGCTTTAAGGTTAGCTTTGTTTTAAGTCATTTTCTATCTTTCAAGTAATCGTTTTTAGATCAAAGTTGGAGAATAAAAAAGTGAAGGAGAGAACACAAGAAAAAGAGAAACAGAATCATCAAAGAACCGTCGGCAGAAGAAAAAGTAGAAGAGAAGCAGAAAAAGCGCAAAAGCAGAAATCGCAACAAGAAGGGTCACTTTGAAGGGGGGAAAAGAAGCAAATCAAAAGATGCACAGAAGAAATAAATGGGCAAGTGTTTTTGAATTGCGCAGGTTGGTAAGACATGTTGTTTGGTGCAAATTAACCATGTAACCTTTAAGGAGGTTGACTGTGAAATGTTCATTAACTCAACTTGTATTAACCTACCAATATTTGGCCCAAACTGCTTATTTGATACCTCTAGAATTCATAAAAGAACACACATTGAAAACTACATAAGAAGAAGACAATAAAGGAATCACGAAGAATGCGGAAAGAGGAGTCCTGGTTTTCTAAAAGCAAAAGGTCCTACTTTATCTTGTAGCTACCGTTTACTAGTTTTTCCAAAAAATTTTATCTTGGAAAGTCAGATTCAAAAGAAATGAACATCTCTCAGAACATACATACTGATAAAGAAAAATGTTAGTGCCAACAAGAATGTCCATTCTAAAGACTCAGTGACCAAAATAACGATGAGCTAATAGAGATAAAAACAAGAGGATGTAAAAGAAGATTTAAACAAAATGGGAAGTATTTACCTGATTACGATATACAAAGTAAGCAATGGAAAAATAAACCACCAAGAATGGGAGTATTAAAGGTGCCAATATGGCATATGCAAAGCCAAAAAGCCCAAATAGGAGGATCCTCGGAACTTCTGTATGGTATGGAAAAGTCAGTGTTCCATGAGATGATGGTTCCCTGTTTCTGAGAATAAACCTGGAGAACAATCTGCAGATGATACCAAATGGTTGTATGAGTTCAACAGAGAGACTTGCCCAGCCTGATGTCAAAACATAAGTCACAAAAAAGGTGGCCTGCAAGAAGAAAAATCATATTATGCAATCAATCAACTCTTGTGGTCACGTGATTAAATGAATTATACCGATACCAGTATCATTGATGAAAGACTAGGGTAAACAAACTAGTCCATTTACATTGCTAAGGGAAACGTAGATACTGAGGAAATTATAAAAAAGAAGGGGAAAAAGTAGGTGTACGAGAGGTTCTCTAATCCCCAACTAGACAGGTTAGAAGCAGATTTGGCACTAGAAGACATCATTATGCTGCTGTTGTTTTGTTTGGCTTGCAATCAAATTCAACCTCAGATTTTAAATATTTACCTTCTCTGCCCTTTACAAATCAAATGATGTTGAATACCAAATCAAACAATGTTGAAAAGCAGCAGTTTTGTTTGACTTCTCTTATTTTCAGTGTCAGAAAATGGAAGATATTTCCCTTTTCTGCCTTTATCAAATCGAACAATGTGGGAAAGCTAATATATACTTCCTTAAGAGGATTAGTACCTTCCCTTTCCACTCCTGAATAACCTTGAATTGAATTTTGCACAACTTGCATGTAATATTTCCATACCACAAGTTTAATGCTAAAACCAAGATAGAAACTACACAAAGAAGACCAGCTCTGGCAATCATCAACCAACAGAAAAGCTAAAAGAAGTTATTATCGTTAATCACATAAGAAAGCCTCAAAATAAAACAATATGAATACCTAAATTCAAGATATAATGATATATATATATATATATATATATATATATATATATATATATATATATATAGAGAGAGAGAGAGAGAGAGAGAGAGAGAGAGAGAGAGAAGGTGTATATTTATCAATATTTAAACAAGATAGTTATACCAAGAGGGAAAGCAGGTAAACACACGGAGAGGGGGTGCAGTTACCGTTGATGGCACAGCCGTTGAAAGTAGATTGTTTACATCCTTAAAGATTTTGTTTAATCTCTCAATAACAGAACCGGAGACAATGTTACCAAAGAAAACATTCCAGATGAAGAAGTATATAACTTTTATGCATGCACTCCTCTTCCTGCCACTACGAGAGATAGAGCCCTCCATTTTAGAAAATAGCATCATCAATGGAGGAACAATGTAGGAAAATAAAATTAATACAACACTTGGTAGATATCCAGTGACTAGCTGAGTCACTCCTTCCCTGCAAGAAAGAGGGGGAAAAGGATTACTACATTGCTCGTGTATGTTTTCCTCTTATAAATTGAAAAGCTCTAATTAAAGCAAACAGGAAATATCATAATACAAAGGAAGAAGGTAAAAGTTCCAGCATCATCCTCTCAAACAAATTAGGTCTTGAAATCGTGCAGCCAGACTTTATTGATATAATGTCCATAAGCTATCTACATGCACACAACCTCCCTCCCTCCCTCCCTCCCTCTCTCTCTCTCTCTCTCTCTCTCTCTCTCTCTCTCTCCCTCTCCCTCTCTCTCTCCCCCTCTCTCTCTCTCCCTTCCTCTCTCTCTCTCTCTCTCTCTCTCTCTCTCTCTCACACACACACACGCGCGCGCGCGCACACATGGAATACCACTTGTACTCCATGTACAAGTCAAGATACTAGGTCAAAAGAAACGACGACAGAACACTGCATTACCTCTTTAAAATTCCTTTAAGAAATGGAAATGTCTTTTGCAGCTTGTCGAGATGAACAAGACTTTGTGTTAGTGAAACGGGCACAAGGAAAAATGCCACAAAAAGTATAGAGGCCACTAGGAGCGCAACTCTACGAATCCAAAGGAGTCTGTAAGGAACACAGATGTTTGACCAGTACATATCATCTGGTTCTGGAGCAAGATCCGTAACCCATGACATGGGATTCTTAGATTGAAGACCTTGAGAAGCAACTAAAGCAGCATACCGATTCCTGAAAAAAACTAAAGCAGCTGCAGACTCCTGCAAGAAAATTTTATATACTTCAGTTCACGTCTTGTATTGGCTAACAATAGTTTCAAAGATGCAACTACCCCAATTTCTTGGAAAAAAGGGTTGAGCACAAGAAAGCAAATCACCAATAAAAGCCAGCAGGAATACGTACACATACTCAGTTACATATGCAACTAAATGTCGTCTCTGTCATTGAAGTGAAATATTAGTGTGTTAAGAGGATGGATATTGAGCCTAGCTAAGGCCCAAAAGTTAGCCCGCAAGGTGAAGATTGCCGAAAACTGTATAAGGAGACAGCCCATACCCTCAACCAATGTGGGAGTCTAACACCCCCTCGCACACCCAAGACTTGACATCTGGAGTGAGGACAACATAACATGAGGGCTTAACATTAGGTAAACCAAGTATAGGATGACTCTAGTCTAATAGACTAATACCATGTTAAGAAAATGGATAATGGGCCTAACTCAACCTCAAAGGTAGCTCATATAGTGAGGATTGCCTAAGATCATATAAGAAGACAACACCATATACCCTCAACCAATGTGGTGATTCTCACAGAGGATGGAATTTCATGAACTTTTTAAGCATTTAAACTTTGGAGCAATAGCCTGCGACAAGTTAGTTCTTACTAATTATTATTCACCAACTCATGGAGCTTATATTCATCATGCTGCATGCCAAATTTTTAAAAGTCAATTGTACACAACATAAAATTTCAGATAAAATTACTTTCACAAAGTACCAAAGAGGTAATGATGGATACACAGTATTGAAGAGAAACTTTGTCCATAGGTATGCAGCGGCAAAATCATAATAAAAAGTTACCATCCTTTGGCCAGGTTTCAGTGCAACCTACTCACAGGCAACATAATTCATAACGAGCATATAGAATATGCTTATTATTTGCAAAAACAGATGACAACGGAAATCTTGACTGCTGGATCATGCAGTATGAACACACTTGACAAAGTTAAGCAAAAGTTCTAGAAAGTTGAGTGCTTTATGAGAATGGGAAACAGAAAGGAACCTAGATTACATTTTCTCCGTCATTAGCATTAAAAACATAGAATTTTCGTCACATTTCTAGCTTGATTGCAGCAGAATCATGCGAAATAATCTAAAGGCATTGAGAGTTATCTGAGACAGAGAGAAAAAATGAGCGGGAGAAAAAGACAAAGATACAACTATGGTTATACAAGCACAACTAAAACGTCCACAAACTTGCATCTTGCATGGCAGAAAATGTACAGAAGTGAAATTCTCAACCCACTACCTAAAATCTTTTTTTTGTTCCTTAAATACTTTATATGTTGCGTAGATAATATGATCCAGCTTATTCCAAGCAAGTAGCAGTATTCAGTCATCCTAACATAGGAGATCCAAAGCTACAAACGAAAAAAAAAAAGAGGAGAAGAAAAAGGATCCAGAGTAGTTTTGCACTCGGTTAGAGATAGTGGCAGTTAGAAGATAGTATTTTGTTTACTCACTAAACCCAGTGTTATCAAAGGCGAAAAGCGCAAAAAAGCTCTAAGGTCTGTTGGGGCTTTAAGCGCAAATAAAGCGTGGGCTTTAATGAAAAAAGGCGCAACCGGAGAAAAAGTAAAAATATGTATATGTAGTCTAAGACTAATAATTATAAGCATGAATAACAAATATACGGGTAAAGAAATTGGAAAACATTTACTATAAAGTGAAATATCAATTGTTTAATGATGCCTTTTCAAGATTACACTCATTGGCAAGTAAAAGTATGCCTAAGAGCCTTGATGCGATACTAAAGCGCCCACAAAGCGAGACGAAGCGCTCAACCTGTTTTGAGCCTCGCTTTAGGGCTTAAGCGCGCTTTAAGCGCACCTTTGACAACACTGGCTAAACCTCCAAGGAAGGAATACATTGAGAACTTCTAGAATGAGCACTTCTACCTAAAAGCCAAAAGACAGCAATCAACACTCTCTTTGTATCAAATTTGTCCGTCATGGCCACTCCATATGTTTATTTGCAAGGTCCGTTACTAATATTATCATCCTACCATTTTCTTTACTTCCTTCTCAATTATGCTACCAAGAACCAACAGTCAGCCCCAAAATTCAAATTAAGCAAAATAAAAGATGTGGCCACAGTTTTTCTCTTTACATTCATTGATATATACACACACACACATACACACACGACACCAACCATAAATATTTTGTGAAAGTAAACCACAGAGTACAATATGGTAGGCAGAGAGTATAAAAGCAGTGAACTTATGTCAACAGACTGAAGAGAAGCTGAGCAACAAAATGTGCTAAAAACTTCATGAAGACATAATCTTCTATGCAATAAAGGATATGCGCATGGAAGATAGCCTAACATATGAATTATGGAATATAATGTGGACAGATGTGACCTTTTTTCTCAAATCTGAATCGTCAGAATCATCTCTTCCTTTATCACTAACACGCTCAGCAGGAAGCATCTTGAAAGAGTGATTTGTTCCTCCACAAAGGCCACATCTCATTAAATTTGATCCAGGACAAAGTTCTTCCGGGGCTGTTTTAAGCATCTTGAACACCTCCTCTGCATCAGTCTGTTGTCATATAATCTATGGCACATTAACCACCAAAGAAAGAGAAAAGCAAAGGAGCAAAGAAAAAGCCCAACCAAGAAGATAAATATCAAAACACTAGCGTAAGCAGAAGCGTAGATCAAGAAAAAACCAACTGTTATCTTTAGCTCATGTAGATATTTTTTTTAACTTCTTATAGGATATATCAAAATGGTTTATAAAAACACAAAGAAGAAGAACAGAGAGGGAGGTGAGGTGGGCGTGCTGCTCGAGTATTACTTTTCACTTAGGTCCATTGAATCCCGCTTGTTTAAAACTAGGCGTTTTTTCAAATTTTCTAAAAACTTAGCAAAAATTTCAGTTTCAAAAGTGTTGAGAAAAATGCTACTAACTTTTTTTTCCTTTAAGCAAAAACTGCCAAACAAACACACCTTAAAAAATTTATAAAAAAAAAAAAAGAATTGGCCAAAAACATTCACCTTGTTTTCAAAACAAATGGGACCAATTCGCACTAACCAAAGAACCTTAAGATTGACCACAATGGTAGAGTAACACAAGATTCAAGAGGTAAGCTTGGATATTAGGACTTGAGGTCACCATCCGAAATGCTTTCTTAGTTAGACCACAATAAAAAGTGCCTTATTCTTACCAGCAGTTTCTGAACAGGGCCAGAGCGATAAACAATTTGATGAGATAAATAACTTGATGCGTAGTAATTCGTGAAGAATTTTTCCACTGTATGACTGTATGATTCTTTCTGAGACTTTGGGATAGCACGGACCAGAACTGTGAAGTAACTTGGATGGCAAAGTGATGAAGTGAAGTACGCCAGCCGCTTCCTTGAGATACTTTTGTACTCCTAAAAGCAAGCAGCAAAATTTTTAAGAAAAAAACTGCCATAGCATAGTACGAAGTATCTAGTACAAAATAAACACATCCATAGCGTAGTACGAAGTATCTAGTACAAAATAAACACAAGTTCAAAAGAAAAGCAGATAATTGGGAAATAGCAATAAATTCTTACAAAGTAAAGAAGAAGACAAGCAGAGCAGGATATAATATACAGTGCAAGGCAGTGCACCCAGAACCTGAAGAGAAAAGAAACTCATGAATCAGGAGATAATGTCATCGTCATTAACACATTTTCTGCGAACATCGGAATTGGTAAACGTGCAAGTCGCTCTCTTCTATAATAGTTCCTCTCTACTGGGTAATACTAATTTCAGATGCAAAATGCAGAGAAGGCTAAACTTAGCATTTGCTTTTTGTTTTTTTTTGGGTAAAGCTTGGCATTGCAGAATTTTGGACACTAAACAAAGACAAAAGCTTTCTATTGTCATTTCTTCATATGAAACAAAACCACCACTTGTACTATGCATCTGTACATGTCCATTTATAAGGGAATAGATTAATTATCACATTAAAATAATTAGCAGCATACTTATACATGTTTCATACCATCTTGACCCTGCCTCAACATTCACAATAGTGAATACCTCCAATGACTCAGCTGGAATTTGCTGACGTCGAATATCTTGACCAAAATAATTAAGAGGCAGCACCAGGAAAAGGCCCAGAATAGCTGCAATGGAGAATATTCGGAAACTGTCCACAATAAGAGCAGGAAAAGGTAAGTACACTTATAAGACTAATGGTACATTGACCTGAAAAAGGAGGAACAAAGACAGGCATGCAGTATACTGTCAACTAACAAATTTACCATCTGACACATGCTATACATCCTTACTGGGAAAAGCACACCATTTGAGCATATCTATTAAAGCTAGTATAATGAAATCAAGTTGTCCACCTTTATAATGAGAGCAATGTCTATTTTAAGGTCAGGCCATGCAAACAAGCAATAATATTTTCCCCAATAAGTAAACACCTTTTCAGTGGATTCCTCAGCTTGATGAAATATTCCACAAAAAACAATAAATTTCAGTAGGAACGTGAACGAACTTGAGGGAAAAAAATGTTGCCAACTCTGAATTTCAGGCATTAAATTGACTTTTTTCAGCAAAAACAGAAGAGGAAGTAATTAATACAATGAGGAAAGTTCAGCTTTCACCTGAAAACAATCATTCGCACCAACACTAGTGCATCCAAGCCCCCGGCAGCAACTATCTCTTCATCAGATGCTTCCCATGCCTTCAAGATCCAACTAGGAGAAGGAACAAATCGGTTAAAGCAAAAGGTACCGAGGTGTCTTGTTCGTACATGAGGAGCAAATCTC
This sequence comes from Nicotiana tomentosiformis, assembly GCF_000390325.3. Taxonomy (NCBI): domain Eukaryota; kingdom Viridiplantae; phylum Streptophyta; class Magnoliopsida; order Solanales; family Solanaceae; genus Nicotiana; species Nicotiana tomentosiformis. Next base: position 93,502,247 of record NC_090823.1, read on the forward strand.
TGGCTGAAGTAGACATTCACAAAAGTTGGTTGTTTCCTCAATAAGGAATACAAAAAGAACAGCACCACACAGACTGCAATATTGACTCCAGCAGAAGTCAAAAGAGCATATAGCTTCATCCCCGTCTTCCAAATAAGCCAGCAAAATCACTGGAAAACATCCAGTAGCCAAAGAAAAGTTGTGTTTGCAGTCCACGAACTGCAAAAACAAGTGTATATTGGAAATGTTTATTTTTTCACAAATATGATAGGACTAGAGATAATCACTTCCCATAAGTTTAAGCATTAGTCATGTGACGCGAAGAAAATACATCCTCCAAAACCAGCAAAAAGATGTCCCTCTTCGATCACCAAACTGTCTGGTAATAACCAAATGAGAAATTGTACACCACACTAAAGTTTATAACTCTAATGTATCCTAAACTTGTTTAATGAACTATGCTAAAAGTTACATTAAATATAATCGCAACAGCTACACTAGCATAACTGCATAAGGTATCATTTACGAGCCACAGCTTCAAAAGGAAGGCCTCGCATGCATGCGCACATCAATCTTGTAGTGAACGCCCAATTGGGAAATACTAAACATAAGGGCATGAGATTCTAACTCATGATTCCAATTGTGACGTCTTGACCGCTTGGGTGCGGTCAAATGGTCAATTAAGTGGGGTGAGACGCGAGGTCTCTAATTTTTCCATCTGCCCAAGCCTCGGCGGGCAGAGTTACCCGTATTGTGTTGGTATGAGTTAGCAGGTACTCGGTGAAATAGTCTAGGTGTGCGTAATCTGGCCCAGACACCCGTCAACTCATCCAAAAAAATTGTGATCTGTTGACAATTGAACTGTTCCTCGGGAACCCCCATTATATTTTGTTCACAACAGTCAATTTGGGTGGAAGTCAAATTGTATAAAATAATGGCAATTGCCAGGAAAATCAATTAAGAGGTAATAAACTTAAGTAACAGCAATGTACACAACCAAAATTCAGTATACAAACTATGGACAAAACTAACAAAAACGTTGATGGAGAAACTTTAGACAAGAATACGATTGAATTAAGAAAAGAAGAAAAACGAATTGCAGAAATCATAAAACTAATGATAGGAGAATCACCTGAAAGTGAAGGAATAATCTCAGATTTCAGCAAACGAATCGCTTAAAGCAAGAAAAGAGTAATTGCTTTTCACTTGCCAGAGAGAAAGAAGTGTACAGAAAGATAAACTATTGCTTTTGAAGTTTCCAATTGCTTTTACTTTGTGGGACAGAAAAAGGTGAGCTGCTTAAATTTTGAGGAAGAAAGTAGTGGAGTAGAATCGGAGGCGCGTCGCTTATGTTCCATTCTACTGTTTTCAGGAGGCGCGTCGGTTGAGAGTGACTAGCTTTGACTATTTAGTCTTTACTCTTTTTAGGGTAGAGCTTTTTTTTATATAATTTGTTTTGTATAATAGTATGATTTACGTGATGAGAATGTAGATTTTGCGGGCCCGACGGAAGTGCCACGTGGAGTGAAAGAACTATGACGGTTCAGAGTCCAGAGGGTTGGAATACCGACCTAACTGTCATTGTCCCACTTTGATTGGTGTATACAACTTTTAAGCAAAGGAAATTCTATTGGAATTTTGTTCACATTAGAAGTTCTTGATTTTAGTTCTATCCTACACTTTCTCTATTTTAATTTTTGTGGTGGTAATAGATTGAAAGTGTACGATTTTTTTTAGAAAATAAATTATTAACTATCTTGTTATTATAAAAAATCTCAGTAAAAATATTAAAAATTTAAAATTGAGTTATTTTAAATAAGAATGTATAATATTCTTTTTGAAATAGAATAAATAAAAATTATGACACATCAATAAAATGTTGCTTCGCAATTTTTAACTAATGTGTTAATTTGCATAAGATGTAAGTTATGTACAATTCTTTTTTAAGATTGCAATACTCTTGCTGAGATTTGCGGCGTCATCACCTAAGATTACATGCAAGGAATACCAATGAAATCTTAGCACAAAAATAACTTTGTCGAACTTCATAATCAAAGAAGAACTAATTGCTAGTTTGAATTATATTCCTATCCATCCATTGGTGAGGGCCCAATAAAATTTGACAAATTTAAAATATGTTTATTGTTAAATCATGTTATTATCATGTCGACGAGAAGACGAGAATAAATGCACGTAACTATCCATCCTCAAATGCGAAGGTTGTAGGCAGTGAACCACACACCCTTCGCTGGAAAAAATTATATTGTATTGCTAGATTAATTTTTCTGTTTTATTATACGTTGACTCCCTAAACTTTTCAGTATATTTAGTTTTTTATATTTTAATATCCTTGATAAAAATTCTGGCTCCGTCACTGATCATAAAAATTCACGTTGTGAAGCTAATGGTGGCCTTCCATTGAAGGTTCACTTTCTTAGGTCGTAGTGTCTAGTGTGTTCGTCAATACTTCAATTTAAAAGAGGGAAAATATATAAATTGTCTTTAAAGTTATCCGAAAAAAATTCATTTATACAGTTATTTTTTCTCAAACAATATATTTGTATTAAAAATTCATTAAATATATATAAATATTAAATTTAAAACTCAATCATTAATTAGTATTTAAAGTTATCATTCTAAAATCTAAAACTTATAAAATTAAAATTCTGACTTTACCTCTGCGTATCATATTCATGTAGTTTAGAATATTACTTAAGCGTCTCTGTGCATGGGAATTCCTTCACATGCAATGGGAACCCTATCACCGTTCATTAGCATATTTGTGTACTCCGTTCGTCCTTGATTGTGCACGAAATTTTAGAGTTTGTTTTTTGGAGATTGTTATACAAATAGCCGGTCATATTCAATATTTATATTTTTTTATTCGATATACATAGTTATACATATATTATATATGAATTATGCATATATATTATACATCTACCATCTATTTTTAGTTTAAGAAATCAAGTAAACGACTATGAGTAAAATATTTTTTTTTTTTGGAAAACATTTGTGATTTCAAAATTGTCATGACATTTAAGTGTTATAAAATTATGTCATTAACGTAAAATAATAAATTTAAAATTAAATTATTTTTAAATATAAAAATATACTAATATTTATTTTGGGATTAGACGAAAAAGGCATATGCCGCAAAATAAATGGAATCGAACAACTAAGCATTGTTTTTATTCTCATTCTTTTATATATCAAGGTTAGGGTGGCAAGTGGGCGGGTCCAGACCCGGGACCCCGGGCCAAACGGGCTAAACCGGCCAGTACCGTTTGGCCCGATTTTAGTGGGCCAGGGCCGGTCTCGTGGGCCGGTCCTATGCTTTGGGCCCGCCAGGCCCGGGACCATTTAGCCTGTCAGGGACCGGCCCGGAACCAGACCGGTCCCTTAGCGGGCCAAACGGTCCCAACGACTATAAATTTTTTTTTTAAAAAAAAAATATAGCCGTTGGCTATTTATAAAATCGTCATTTAACCCCCCAACTTTGTTTTAACCCCAACTTTGTGTGTGTATATATATATATATATATATATATATATATATATAAAAGTTATACTCGATATAAGATGTATATATAGTATAGTATAGTATAGTGTATATATATATATATATATAAGCTATATTCGTAATTAAATATTGAATATTAAAATTTAGAATGTTAAATAAAATTTAGGTCACAATTCTATAATAAAATTTATAAAGCATTGCCTTAGATATGTTTTTTAACATCCTTTTGTCTCTAATATCTATTTAATTTTTTTTTTAAATCCGTTAGGCCCACTTAGCCCATTTAGCCCGCGGGCCGGGACCGTTTAGCTCGGGACCAAACGGTCCCGGTCCCTACAAAAAGACCACTTAGCCCGGGACCGTTTAGCCCGTTTAATTTGGGACCGGGACCGTTTGGACGGGCTCATTTGGCCCGTTTAGGCCCGGGACCGGCCCACTTGCCACCTTTATATCAAGGGCATGTTTTTATCCTATTATAATAAATGAATATTGAGAAAAAGAATTTGTTACTAATTAATTATAGTGTCATGTTATGTTTATCGTGTCAACCACGTGTTTGCTCCAACTAACTTATGACTAAAGCATAGTCAATTGATCGATTGAATGATTGTTATTAGCTGTAAAATAGATAACATGTCTTTAGTTTCAAACAATTATTATATCAAAAAGATCTTGATATATTATGGCATATCTATTTACATCGATTACTATTTCTTTTCTGAAATTGAAACTAAACCTCAAGTGTGTAAATTTAATGGTATTGAATTTGTACGAAACAACATACATGGTTTTAAACATATTGATCTAAACTTCCATCTCTGAATTAAGCCTAATAAGATCAATTAATAAAATAACTACGAGGTGTTCTAACTAATTAAAAAAAAGCTTTTACTAAACAGATTTACATATTCATATCTACTTCTAATCCACAAATCTTACAAAATCAGGTTGTAGTAACTCAAACCAAATATTTTCAAATTTTATTTATGTTCAATTCATTGTCGTGCATCAAATTACACAGCTAATGTCCGTTAAATTTAGAATGCATATTACAATATTTTTATTTTTAGCTAGTAAGCCAAACTCTACCTTAATACGATAAATGTTTCAAGATAAAGGCAAAGTAACAGAAGCATCTTTTGTTCTCTTAAGTAACTACTCCTAATTATATATTCTCAAATATATTGTCACTTTGTTAGTCGGGAAACAAACTTCCAGACCAGATAACTACTATCACCAATTATAGCTTTGTAATTGCTTTTTTCTTCTTCTTTTGTTTGCTTAAAAGTTAAAACAATTGAGCTTTTTTGTGACACATAAGTAGCTAATAAAAGTGATTTAAGTCTATATATATATATTTGGACGGTGTGAAATGCATTTACATGTTGGTATAATTTGACAGATTACTCAATTACATATGTTTAATCATCACCGTATAAAACTTAAAGGATGAAATTCATAAATAGCCTATTTTATCATTGCTAATTGAAAATAAATCACAATCTCAACATTAATTCAAATTTAGCCACTTTTCTATGCGGAAATAATATTTGGACAAAAACGCCCAACTTCAAAATCGACAGAGATCCGCTTCTTATCTTTCAGCTTTTCGAACTCCAGAATATTAATATGGAGATCAATTTTTCTAACTTAAAACTTCAGTACTTTGCCCTGGAGTTCAATTTATGTAACCTAAAATATGAGTTTTTCTGTTACTCGTTATTTGAGCTTTGTCAACGATTTTTGAAAATATGAAGTGGGCTTCTTACCAAATGAACATGAAAAGGCATGAGATCTTGACTATTGAGCAAAAAAGGAAATCATAATCATTTTGACTGATGCGTGTGAGTGCTTTTCCTGATAGGAATTTTCGTCCTTGTTTGATTTGATGTTACGTCCCTGCGTTAACAATTTGTTAAGGGGTGTTTGATCAATTAATTAATGCAGGAAGTGGTATACACTCGAGAGAAAATGTCGTAGTTCCAGCAACAATACCAACTCCAGCACAATGTATTAGAATGTTATACATGTAGAAGTTTAACATATGGTAGAAGATTACGCCTACATCGTGCAATATTCAATACTTTATCTCATTACGATTCAGTGGCGGACCCAAGAATCACAAACAAAAATTAAACTAAACTCAAATTTAATTAGGCTCGTGATACTTTCCTTGTAAATAAATTAAAACTTAGATTAATTGGCCAAGAACAACTTAAGTCACTAAGAATAATATGTAAACACAAATTGATGGAAATTTGAGAAAAAAAGTTAATGGAATAGAATTATAACGGCTCAACATAAACTAATTAACTAAGAAGGCATCCAATTTATTTACTGAAAGTCACAAATTGTTAAAAAAAGTAATAATTATAGATTAGTAATAAAAATCTAATCACAAACTAATTAAGGCAAAGAAGTAAAACGGTGTAGTCTCTTTCTCTAATTGTGTATATATAAAAAAGCTTTCCTAGTCTAAAAATAGAGAGAGAAAAAAGAAGACTTGTGTGTATGTGGGTTCAAAATAAATTTTATAACAAAATATCTTCGGAGAAAGAGAAGATATATATATATAGTATTATTTTTTTACGAAGCGGATTCATATGAACCTCGTTGACTCCATGTGGGTCCGCCCCTGTTACGACTTATGATGTACTTACCAAATGATTGGTTTAATGCTAAAGAATAACATTAATCTTATTTTTCTTGGTTGAACCTATAACTTGGCTTATGTAAACACGTAGTTTTATTGGGGTGATCTAAAAACGCAGAAGTCTAATTCATTTTTTTTTGGTAAATAAGATTTTATTACCAAAGGCATTGTACAGTCAATACAAAGAAAAAAGCTACAGATAGGCAACTGCAGGATATACTTCTCACAACTAACATCTACTTTCCAAAGTTACTAACAAGACAGACTATATTATACAGGATAAAAATTTAGATTTTCAAGCTCCTTAGCAAGTTTTGTCTTCTGTGATCCCCTATAGAAGATTTCCTGTATAATTCTTCTGATGATGCTCTTAGGATCAACTTGTTTATTCTGGAAGACTCTCTGATTTCTTTCAATCCAAAGGTGATAAACACATGCAGCCAAAGTCATTCTAAAGATCTCTGCACTTGAACTTCTTCTTTTTGCATTACCTTCAGCCCATCTCAACTCATCTGGCCAAATCATAGCTGTTCTATCAATTCTTTGCCATTGCAAGAGCTTGTTCCACACCAGTGCACATACATCACATTGGAAAAAAGAGGTGGGATATACTTTCTAATTGAGAAGCACACATAGGACATGTTTGATTATCAACAACCCCCCAATGCATCAACCTATCTTTGGTGGGCAATCTACCAAGAGCTTCCAGTCTTAAGATGAATACCCATTTTAGAGATCCAAGATTATTGCAGACTATTTTCCTCCACTGCACTTTAGGAAAATCACCTCTCATCAGCATATATCTTCTTAATGGGGAAGGTTTCCATACATTGTAAATCTTCTTCTATAATCCCAAATTGCTGAAGGTGACTGCACTCCCAAGAGGCTTGCTTAGCTGTAGTTTCCCAAATTTTGCCTCCCTTGATGTAATAAGTGTGAACCCACTTAACCCATAGTTTTTTTATTCTTAGAACTCATGTTCCATAGCAATTTACTAATAGCTGTCTTGTTCCATATAACTATATCATGGATATTAAGACCACCAGCACTAGTAGGATAACATACTTTCTCCCAAGCAAGCACTGTTTTTTTTTTTTGTCATCTCCACACCTCCGGTCCATAAGAATCGCCTACATGTCGCTTCAATAAGCTTTATCACCATAGTAGGCAAATATTTGTGACCAATAAATCTGGATTGAGAAAAGTACATTCTTGATCAACTGAACTCTGCCTAAAAAGATAGAAACTTTGTTGTCCAGCTTGTAATCCTTCCCAACATTTTTTCAATTAGTGGTTGACATTGGCAAAATGAAAGTCTTTTTGTGCTAAGCGGTACTCCCAAGTATTTGAATGGCATCTCCCTAGTGGCGAAGCCAGGAAATTCAACAAGGATGTTCAAACCTTTGCTAGTGGGCTATGTAAGGGTGTTCAAAGTCTATTTTTAATCAATAACAAGTAATATTTTACCTTATACGGAGTATAATTTTCCGGCGAAGGGTGGTCAGTTGACCACCCTTGGTTGCAAGTAGCTTCGCCCCTGCTGATCTTCCCTCTAGAAAAGCCAAGTATCGCCAGTATAACCCGCTGTCCTTCATCTCTCATCCCTCAAAAGTAGATAGAACTCTTCTCTTTATTTGCTACCAAACCTGAAACCTGAGAGAACTCTTGAAAACAATTATAAAGCTTTTGCACTGATATTAAGCCACTCCTACAAAAGAGTAGTAGGTCATCTGCAAAAGCTAGCTGAATCAGCTCAATTTTGTGCATCTTGGGTGATAGTTGAAGTTAGGTTGCTCATCTAATCTTTTCAATATCCTGGAGAAGTAGTCCATAGCAAGAACAAACAGGAATGGAGACATAGGGTCTCCCTGCCTCAATCATCTTCTAGCTGCAAACGGTTCGGTAGGCCAGCCATTGATGCCAATTGAATAAAACACTGACTTCAGGCATGTCATGACCCATTTTATGAACTTGTTCGGGAAATTCATATGTATTAATACCTATTCAATAAAAGGCCATTCCAGTGAGTCATATGTCTTTTGCATAGCCACTTTTAGCATACGCCTTGGAGATATCCCTTTTCTGTCGTATCCTTTAACCAATTCATGACTTAGAATTATATTGTCACGTATCACTCTTACAGAGACAAAAGATGATTGGCTATTATCAATAAGTTCATCCATCACACTCTGCAATCTAATAGTTAGTATCTTGAAAATTATCTTGTATAAGACCGAGGAACAAGAAATAGGCCTAACTTCCTATATTGAAGAAGGATTCTTCACTTTAGGAATTAGGGTCACTGAAGTGCAGTTAATTGGCTTATACATGACGAATGTTTCAAAGAAATGTAATACAATAATAGTAATGTCATCATCTATCACAGACCAAGCTTTTTAAAAAAATAGAGCATTGAAGCCATCCCCTCTTGGCGCTTTCATATCATCTATATCCTGCGGAGCCTGGTAAATTTCTTCATGTGTTACTGGTTCAATCAGGAATAGTTGTTGACTTCTGGATAAAACTTGGCCTCTCCTACATATCTCTGGGCTAATAGCAGGTAACTGTGTTGTGGTTGTCCCAAGTAGACCTTTGTAGAAGCATATACTCTCCTCTGCAATTTCACCTTCATTCTGAATCCACTGCCTAGAAGAGTTCTTTAACTTTTTAATCTGATTATGTGCAGCTCTATTTTTTACATTTGCAAGTGAATTCTCTGCCAAAGGTTCTCAGTTCACACACCCCCAATATCTAGAATAAAGTCATTAAAATCCCTGGTTTCAGACTCTACTACTGCATTGCCGTAGATTCTATCCTCTGGTCGCAAGATTGTGTTGAAATCTCCCATGATAAGCCAGGGATTTTGAATACCATTTGCCAAATCCCTCAATTACATCCACAAACCTCTTCTATCTTGCACTGTATGTAACCCATATACAACAGTATTATAAAAATCACTCATCATAGTTAAGCTTTTCACATATCCATGTATAATTTGATCTGTCATGGATATCAGTTGGAAGTCGATCTTATCAATATCCCACATTACCCATATCCTGCCTCTATTACTGTAGTGGTAGTTCGCATGCCATGCCCATCCTTTAGCAATTTTTCCAATGATACTTTCAGCCTTTTGTTCCTTTACCCTAATTTCCAAAATAGTAAGCATATCAATTTTATTTTCAATAATGAAATACTTTAGTTCCTTCTGTTTATACAACTTATTCATCCCCCTTACGTTCCAAGTTACAAGCTTCATGTAGATAATGAATAACTTGAGGTACCCCCTCATCCAACTTCTGTCCACATTGTCCCCCATCTTGCACTGTAGTGGCCTGGTACTTTGGTATATCTTGAATCACCAAAGGACTAAAGCCATTATCAGTGTCAATAACAATATCTGTTTTAGGACTTGCACAGTTTTTTGAAGCTGCTTTACTTCTATCATGTAACCAGGCATTTTCCTTTGATGTTTGGGCTTCATTCACTGCTTGACTTCCTCACTTATCCGCAGTCCACTGTTCACCATTCTTGATTGTACTCTCTAGTGTTGAATTTACTCCTTTAGTTGCCTCATGTTGATTACCACTCTGTTTTCTTTGAGTTTCAACCACATTTGTCTGATTTCCTTTCTTGGCTGCCCCCTCACTGCCACCCCCATTATCACTTTGTATGACAAGTGCAATCCCCGGTTTAGCTTTCCATTCCTGCTTATGTATCACCTTCTTAACATTTTCCTCTTTGTGCTTATTCTTCTGATCATGGATCTGTTTCCTATGAATTGTATTGCAATTATGTCCTTCCTACTTGGAGACATGTATCACAATATTCTGGCATCCGGTCATACCAAACTTCTTCTTCAAATATTCTTCCAGTTGGGTCCTGTACTTTGATCGCATGAGGTAGGGGCACTGTTACATCCATTTCCACTAGAACTCTAGCAAATGAGATCCTCTCAACCTTTGTTATGCATTCATCCGTGTAAATAGGATTTCCCAGTACACTACGGATCATACTAAGTGTTTCCATTTCCCAATAGTTTAACGACAAGTTTGGAAACTGCACCCACAATGGAATCATTCTCAAAACTTCCTCATTGAAATAAAAATTTGCTTCCCATGGCTTAATTATAATTGCCTTGTTATTTATTGTATGAGGACCTGAGTATAAGACTTCATCTTTGTCTTCCAAGGTGTTAAACTTCACAACATAATATCCATCATTATGGAAATAGATCTTCGGTTTTGCAGCAAAGTTCCATTGCTTACCTATGTACCTTTTCAGTGCACCTATAGATGGAGTAGCACCTATAACATACAAGATCACGGTCTGCTTCCACTTCACTGATCCTTTTTCCAGCTCCAACTGGTTAAGTTTAGCAATCTTCTCACCTTCCGGTATCACCGGCGCAATATATGCCAAACTCATGCCCCTAGATTCTAGTCTATTCTCCGCAAATAAGCTTTCCCATTTCAGGTCCTTAGTAGTCGGGTTCCCCGTGAGGAGTTCAATCAGTTTAGTAGTTTTTGTTGCTTCTAACATCTTTTCCTAATCAACAACAGTTTTTCGATTGTTCGCCACCCCTATAACGCTCTGATTAATCGAGTTGTCCCCTTTAACCCCTATGTTTAACGATGCGGTCACCTTAGCGTTCTACGATGTTCCTTCACCCACAATATTCCTCCGATTGCTACACTTTGGAGTTATTATAATAGCATTCTGATTGCTCGGCATGCTCTCTTTAGCCCCAATGCTCTGGGTAATGGCGACCATAACATCTGTCGAGGTACCTGCAATTGCAACAGTTCTTTGGTTGCTAGAAGATGGGGTTTCTTGAGTATGCATGGCAGATTTCATCTTCTCTATAGTCGAATTGTTATTTATCGGCGTGATTTTCAGCTAAGTCCGTAGATTTGAAGCTTCTGGAGTAAAAGCCCTAATTTGCTTTCGGTCATCAAAAATCCCTCCAATGTCTGTTGATTCTATCACTAATGGACGTCGATTTGCTTTCCTTACTTTTTCCACAGATAGTTGAATTTTGTTTTTGCTCTTTTTTGGCCATCCCCTGCCCATGCCGGCGAGGGCGTACGTTAGCTAAACACGCTATCGTGCGCTATGTAGAAGGCAGGAGTAGGATTTTAATTCATTTTTTGGAATTTATAAATGTCATCACTGAAATGAGAGGGGAAAAGGGAAGAAAAACTTGGGACCAAAAAAGATGTTACAATTGGACTAATCTCTTGATACAGGTTGGACAATGGACAATGCTAAAAAACTTGCAAGCACCCACGACTAGATTACTGCTGGAGGTCGCATAATATTGAGCTTTTTCTGCTTTTGTGGTTGCAACTTCACTTCAGGAGGAGCCCTATAATATGCTAGAACAGTCGCAGGTAACATCTGCCTAACCCCTTCTGCCTTGATAATAGGGAGAAAAATGAGTCCAGATGCTCTCTGTATTGACTCATAGAAAATTATCAGCATAAAAGTATTCAAACAAAAGATGTTAAGATTTAAGAAATATTGAAGCAAATTAAAGGCTACATTGATGCCTACTGAAATCAACCGGGCACCAATCCACATGCGTTTGAGTGATGGGAAAGGAAGCAGCAACCGGCCAACACCATAGATTGCCATATCAAAGAAATGACAAACAAGAATCAACGGTTGGGGAATACCATCGATCATGACCGAAGCCTTTTCACATCACCATTGGTAAATGTACATTCTCTTAATAGGTCATTGTTGGTAAAGGTAAATTTAATGAGTCACTGTTGGCAAATGTCACTTATAAGCATATGAGATCATAAGAGGTTCAGTTGTTTTGTAGAAAACCCTAAAACACTTTAGTTTCATGAATCACGCATTTTTCACATCATCAGTAGAAGAGATAGCTTATTTTCTTGTGTTTCTTTCCCGACGTTGGTATTTAGAACTTAAGCAAGTGACACCATTAGAGGTGCTTTAGTGTTGTGGTTCCTAATTCTTGATGGCCCAACAATTTCCATCAAGGGAAAGTACCAAGCGGTAGTTTTCACTTATAAAGATCGAAATAATACCAACAATAGCAGTTAACATATAGCAAAAATATACATAGCAAAAGGTGTAAAAGGACTTAAGACATTTGCAGAGAGTAGGTGCATCGTTCAAATTACAAAGGGTTTGAGAAGATCACGGAGCACAACTATATTAGACAGTGCAACAATCATCCCTTCATCAGTTAACGAATGATGCATTTTGAGTGCATCGACCATGAGGAGAGAACCGGGAGTTGGATGAGGAGCAGCAGGCATGCTTCGGTTTGGCATTATCCTGGTGTTTCCTTTATCAACTGCGGCAATGAATGCATCATGTATCTCAGGAGGGACCTAGAAAAACAAGGTAAACATCTCATTGAATGCCATAGAATTGAAGTAACATACACCTATGTTGTATGGCAATCAGAAGAAAGTTTCATCATACTTTACCTAGGGAGCAATACCAGTTTTTAAGTATTTTGCCAGTTCACCATTGGAAATATAAGGAACCCTTTAACCAAGTTGTTAGGATCGGGAACCCGGGTAGTGCGGACTTTAGCCAAACAACGGTATAATGACAATAACAAAGACAATGAAAGTTGATAATAATGAAAATTAAAGAATATAAAGAAGAGACAAATTTAACGTGGTTCGGTCAAGGTGACCTACGTTCACAAGCGGAGAGGAGCAATTTCACTATACCAACAAGAGTACAAAAGAGAGTACAAAAATAGAGTAAATACTCTAATTAATCCCAAATACCCCAAGAGAATAACTTCACAAGATCACTCAAAAGAAAGGGTTCACACAAGTGTTTCCCAATACTCACAATCTTACAAAATACTCTATAATGAAATAAAGGAGAAGAAAGAAAGACAAGAGTGAAAAGCTCTTGAATTGGTGTGTTTAACAATGAGAAGAAACTCCTCTATTTATAACAAGAAATCATTGGTCTAATAATGGATATTATGTCATGGCAAATGTCATGATCCACAAATTTGTTATAATGGATATTATGTCATGGCAAATGTCATGAACCACAAATTTGTTATAATGGATATTATGTCATGGCAAATTTCATGAAAATTTGGCCATATTACAAATTTTCACCTTGGCCTAATTTCGGCTTATATATAGTAAATTTGCTCCACCTTCTCCGCAAAAATCCCAATGGGCAAAATCATTCTTCATAAACGCCAATCAAGTTCAGGCAAAGCTTGAACTTGGACACTGGAAGAGGTTTTGTGAACATGTCAGCAATATTAGAATTACGGGGTAATATACCCACCAAATTGAAGATCTATGAGTCTAGTTTCCAACGCATTAAACCGTTCGTCGATACGATCTCAGAATAGAGAGATATTCACGTTTTTGCTATTTAATGTAATTTGAGGGCTCGACTAAGTTTGCATGGTGTTTGAGGACTTGTTGGTGTATTGGGTTGAGGTCCCAGGGGCCTCGGGAGATACTACAGTTGTCGACCTTGAGCGGTTTAAGAAGAAAGAGGTCTGGGAAAACCGGTTCGTCAGTCTAGCTTCCTTCACAAGCTTCCGTGCCATGGCCATGTCCTGGCACGTCCGACGCCGTGCCATGGCCACGTCCTGCCATGGCCACGTCCTACCATGTCCTGCGTCCTGAGCTCGGCCCCCCCGGAATTGGATCGCCTAAAAATTTTCTGGGCAATTAAATAGGACCTAAGGAACCATAGTCACCGCCCCGCCATGACCGTTCCTTGTTTTTTGCATTTTACGGCCAAAGTCTCTAGTGTTGATCTTCTGAACAGAGACTTTTCTTTCAGCAATGGTTTCTCGGATGAAATGATACTTTATATCAATATGCTTCGTCCTCTCATGATACATTTGATCTTTAGTCAAGTGAATGGCACTTTGACTATCACAGAAAATGGTAATACCACTTTGGTGTAAACTGAGTTCCGCAAATAGACCCTTCAACCATAAATCTTCTTTGGTCGCCTCGGTCACTGCCATATATTCTGATTCGGTAGTAGATAAAGCTACTATATGTTGTAATGTAGCTTTCCAACTAATAGCGCAACCACCGATGCAAAATACATAGCATGTCAGTGATCTTCTTTTGTCAAGATCACCTGCATAATCTAAGTCTACAAAACCAACCAAAGTGTTAGTATTTCTCCCAAACTCCAAACATGTGTTTGAAGTACCTCGCAAGTATCTGAGAATCCATTTCACAACATGCCAATGTGCTTTACCAGGGCAAGCCATATACCGGCTTACCACGCTCGCTGCTTGTGAAATGTCTGGACATGTACAAACCATTGCATACATAATACTGCCGACTGCACTGGAATAAGGAACCTGTGCCATGTACCTCTCTTCTTCCTCTGACTGCGAGGACTGAGCAGCTGATAACTTAAAATGAGCAGCAAGAGGGGTACTAACTGGTTTAGCATCTTTCATGCCAAACCTCTCCAAGACTTTCTCCAAGTACGTCTTCTGGGTCAGAAATAGCCTGTTGGCTTTTCGATTTCTTTTGATCTCCATGCCAAGGATTTTCTTAGTTGCTCCCAAATCTTTCATCTCAAATTCACTTTTCAGCTGACTTTTCAAATTGTGAATTTCTGTTAAATCCTTAGCAGCAATGAGCATGTCATCAACATATAATAATAGGTACACAAATGAACCATCATTTAACTTCCTGAAGTAAACACAACTATCATACATGCTCCTCGAATAACCATGACCCAACATAAAGGAATCAAACCTTTTATACCATTGTCTTGGAGACTGCTTTAATCCGTACAAGAATTTCTTCAACAAGCAAACATGATCTCCTTTTCCTTCAATTTCAAATCCTTCGGGTTGATGCATGTATATTTATTCCTCAAGTTTGCTATGTAAGAAAGCTGTCTTAACATCAAGTTGTTTTTAATTCCAAATCATACATGGCAACGAAGGTAAGCAAGACACGAATAGAGCAATGTTTAACAACAGGTGAGAAAATATCATTAAAATCAACTCCTTGTACCTGACTATAGCCCTTTGCAACTAATCGTGCCTTATACCTCGCATCTTCAACCCCTGGAATACCATCCTTTTCTTGAAAACCCATTTGTAACCAACAATTCTTTTTCCTGATGGCGGCTTCACAAGAGACCAAGTACCATTCTTGTGAAGAGACTCAATTTCTTCATTCATTGAAATCGGCCACTTGGCTAAGTCAGCACCAGAAACTGCTTCTGAATATTTTGATGGTTCTCCAATTTCTTCAGTTTCCTGTGCAACTGAAAAAGTAAATGCAACATAATCTCCAAATCTTAATGGTTGTTTACCTTCTCTTCTTGGTCTATGTTTGGCTATAGAATATTCCTCTTCTTCTGGTTCAACTTCAGGAGTCTCAACTTCAAGAATTTCAGCTTCTGTCTCAACTTCAGGAGTTTCAACTGTATTTTGCTCCAAAGTTGATGAGCTTGACTTAGAAGGAATGCCAATCTCAATCTCCACTTGGTTCTGTGTACACTTCCCTTTATCTGTATCACAAGAACTAGAAGACTCTTTTCTAGAATATAACATAGAGGATTCATCAAAGGTTACATCTCTACTAATTATAAATTTTGGTGCCATGGGATCAGGATACCATAGTCGGTATCCTTTCACCCTAAATGGATACCCAAGGAAAATGCACTTTTTAGCCCTTGACTCTAATTTTCTATCATTTACATGCATGTATGCAGGGCAACCAAATATCTTTAAATCAGAATAATTAGCAGGAGTACCTGACCATATTTCCTCTGGAGTCTTAAAGTTCAAATGTGCAGAAAGAGCTCGGTTGACAATATAACAAGCTGTAGAGATAGCTTCTGCCCAAAAGGCGTTTGTCAACCCAACATTTGAAATCATGCAACGAGCCCTTTCCAAAAGATTTCTATTCATCCTTTCTGCCACACCATTTTGCTGAGGTGTCATTCTCACAGTATGATATCGAGCAATTCCTTCATTCTTGCAAAATTCGTTGAATTCATCATTACAAAATTCCAAGCCATTATCTGTTCTAAGCCGCTTAACCTGTTTTCCTGTTTGCTTCTCAATCAAAACTTTCCATTGTTTGAAATTTAAGAAAACATCACTTTTATTTTTCAGGAAATAAACCCAAACTTTTCTTGAATAATCATCAATGAAAGTTAACATATACCTGGCACCACCTTTTGATGGGGTACGTGAAGGACCCCAAAGATCTGAATGAATGTAATCCAAAGTACCTTTTATTTTATGAATCACTGGAGATTTGAAGCTGACTCTTTTCTGCTTCCCGAACACACAATGTTCACAGAACTCCATATTTCCTGTACTTTGGCCACATAAGAGACCTCTTTTGCTGAGGATGGAAAGACCTTTTTCACTCATATGCCCTAATCACATATGCCATAATTTGGTGATATCAGAATCTGATTTATCTGATATTGAAACTGCAGCAGCACCTGTAACAGTAGATCCCAAAAGAGTATATAACGTACCAAATCTGCGTGCTTTCATGATCACAAGAGTATCATGAGAAATTTTCAGAACTCCACCTTCACCTGTGTACTTGCACCCAAGAGATTCTAGAGTGCCCAAAGAGATGAGATTTTTCTTCAAGTCAGGAACATGTCTAACATCGGTGAGAGTTCTCACCACACCATCGTGCATTTTGATTCGGACTGTACCTTTTCCAATAACTTTGCAGGCAACATTGTTGCCCATCAAGACAACTTTACCTCCAATAGATTCATATGTGGTAAATAAATCCCGACTGGGACACATATGATAAGAACAACTCGAATCTAAAATTCACTCATTGTTAGATTTGAAACTATTATTAGTTGCTAAAAAAATAGTTCCCTCAGTCTCATCAACAGCTACACTTGTTTTGGCAGTGTTAATATTTTTGTGCTCATTTTTCTTTTCTGTATGCTTTTCTTTGTTTTTCGATTTAAAGCATTCAGAAATAATGTGACCTTTCTTATGATAATATTTGCACATGACATTTCTGTATCTGGATTTTGATCTTGATTTAGGTTTCTCACTACTTGAATCTTTCTTATTGGATCTACCTCTTATGAATAAGCCTTCCCCTTGGTTCCCACTAGTTTCCCCAGCAATATCTCTATCTATTTGTTCTTTTGATTTCAAAATAGATTTGATATCTTTATAAGAGATATTATCCTTTCAATAAAGCATAGTATCTCTTATATGTTTAAACGACTGGGGTAAGGAAACAAGCAATAACACAGCTTGATCCTCATCTTTGATTTCAGCATCTATGTTACTTAAATCCATAAGAAGAGAATCAAAAGTATCAAGATGAGTAAGTATAGAGGTACCTTTAGCCATACGAAAAGTGTAGAGTTTTTGCTTTAGGTAAAGCCTGCTTTCTACTGTTCTTTTTATATATAGGGTTTTAAGCTTTTCCCATATGTCTTTGGTTGAGCTTTCTGCTGCAACTTCATGCAAAACCTCATTTGAAAGATTTAAAATAATACATGTTTTTGCCTTTTTGTGTATGACGGCAAACTCCTCGCCCGTCATTTTATCCGGCATCTTCTCATTTCCTTGCAGTGCCAAATCTAAGCCATCCTGAATTAGGATAGCTTCCATCTCTTTAATTGCCACATTCCGAAGTTTGCACTTCGGTCAAATTTCTCAACATAAGACTTTGTTAGAGTCATTTTTGGCTATTTAAACTAACCCGGTTAGATCTGGCTCTGATACCAATTTGTTAGGATCGGGAACCCGGGTAGTGCGGAATTTAGCCAAACAACGGTATAATTACAATAACAAAGACAATGGATGTTGATAATAACGGAAATTAAAGAATATAAAGAAGACACAAATTTAACGTGGTTCGGTCAAGGTGACCTACGTCCACAAGCGGAGAGGAGCAATTTCACTATATCAACAAGAGTACAAAAGAGAGTACAAAATTAGAGTAAATACTCTAATTAATCCCAAATACCCCAAGAGAATAACCTCACAAGATCACTCAAAAGAAAGGGTTCACACAAGTATTTCTCAACACTCACTCTCTTACAAAATACTCTATAATGAAATAAAGGAGAAGAAAGAAAGACAAGAGTGAAAAGCTCTTGAATTGGTGTGTTTACAAATGAGGAGAAACTCCTCTATTTATAGCAAGAAATCCTTGGTCTAATAATGGATATTATGTCATGGCAAATGTCATGATCCACAAATTTGTTATAATGAATATTATGTCATGCCAAATGTCATGAACCACAAATTTTTTATAATGAATATTATGTCATGATAAATGTCATGAAAATTTGGCCATATTACACAAGTACATCAACCAGACAACGAATTTCAGTACTGCTAATAGGATATAACAAGATAATAGGTGAAGGGTTAGCCAAATAACATTGACTATGGTTTGCATGAGTAAGTTGGCAGTTCTCCAGGACCAAACCAACAAAACAAGAAGGCACATCTACCTGTGGGATATGATAACATCAATGAGCTTCAGGAGAAAGGATTAATAAAGAAACACCAAAAATAAAGTACATAGAAAACAATTGTTGATATTCACATACTCGACTACTTTTTCCAATCATACCTTAATATGTTTCACCCAATTCTTATTTGTAGAATAAGAAAATAAGCAAAAGATTAGTAGGAATGAGCTCTTGAACCCGTCAACCACTGAGTTATTTTCAACATTCCCCCCAAGCAAAAATTTAAAACTCTAGTAGCTGCCCTTACGTTTGGGTTGCAACGCATACGTCGCAGATTCAAGAAACAACCATCACACACAATGGTTAATGGTCCACAAGCTTTCAAATCTTCACCAGATTTAGTTTTGTACAGTACACCTTTAGTGGTCTCACTCTCTACAAGCAGAAAAGTGATTGTTCCTTGCTCTAGTTTGACACTGTCAGATAATCAAAAGCATATGGAGTAGCCATTAATCAATGAAAGAGCATAACACCAATGAAGATGTTTTACACGGAGAATTTACAAACTAGGTCATTAATAAATAGGGAGAGGAGATATATACTTGGGTAGAGACGCAGATTTCTCTCACATTCTTTGGATGAAGCACCCATGGTGAAAGCTCCTTCCGGAAACATCTGAGTGAAATTTCTCCAGGGGATAAGATAGCCAGGTGTTTTTCCCATCCTTGAAAAGATCATATCCAAAAACTCGCTGAGCATTAATATTCTCCACACAATCTCTATTTAGCAAGAGAATATTATGGAGTTCTGTACAAGAAAAAATGAAAAATCAATCAATCAATCATCTACATCTCAATTCCAAGTCTTAGGGTGCTTATACCAATCTTCTCTTTATACTCTCCTCAGAAGGACAAATGGGGTGTAAAACTTCTAAAGAACATTTTTTTCTCCATCCAGGGAGAAGTAATGTCTGACCATAATGACAAATGAATTTCATTATGTAAGTTAGACAAGTGGCTACTAACCATCTAGTCCCAACTCAAGCAATTTGAGGTTGCCACCTGGCCGTCGCAATTCTCCCACAATCTGATCAGGCTCTGCCGAATCTCTTTCAATCACATGTACTCAACGCCTATCCTGAAATCCAAAATGTATAAGTATACCATTTCAAAGAGAATGCTTCTTTTCTTCTTTCATCATTCCTTTTTCTTTAAAATAAGTAAGAATTGCATTAATACTCAAACCTAGCATTAAGAATTTTATTAAACTTCCTTTGTAGCCACAAAAATTGCCCTTTTTGATTAATAACTTATGAAGCAATACTAAGCAAGAATCTTCAAAACCATTTCAAAATCAGCATATACACTCAGTTTTCAATTGTTAATCACCCCTTTCTTCTTCTAACCGTATTTATCCTTCTAACAATTCATGTGTAACCTTGAAATTCTTAGTTTAGTGTCTATTGTATCACCATTGTCAAAACCGGTTGTAATCAGTTCAGAGGCGGATCTAATAAATAATTATCTCAAATTCGCATTCTATATACATATTTTTCATGGTAGCATCCGACCAGCTTGCTCGAACCTCGACTAATCCATGAGCGCGTGTTACCTCCTAGCAACAAAGACACTTGGTAATTTTGTCCACCAAAATTAAGGGAAATAGGAAACATTCACTTTGGTGTTCCCTTCACTAGTAATCGAACTCTGGTTTTCAAGGTTGTTATTCCAATTCATGGTCCACGAGGCCACCCTAGAGATAGAAATGGGAATGCACCTATAAGCTTTATGTCTTAAATCCGCCTTTAATTACGGGAAAAGTAGTCTTCTTTTGAGACCTAATGCTTTCCATCCAGATCATTTCTTTTACAAGTAACTTTTTTATGACGGTGGTGTCCGGGTCAGGCCAGCATGCGTGCACCTCGACAATTTCATCAGGTACTACCTCCTGCTAATATAAATATTGGGCAACTCTGCCCACCAAGGCTTAAGTAGACGAGAACAATTTCTTTTACGAGTAAGAAACAGTCACATTATCTAAGTCATTAGGCCAAATGGCCAATTACACACAATTCATTACGAATATGCAAATAAGTAAAAAACTGAAATTTAGAAAATTGATGAAGGATAAGCGGATAAATAAAAACTTGCCGAACGTGTGAGCGAGTGCAGCATCAGCAACGTTAGCACCGACGATGATGACGTCGACATCATTGTCTTTATCCTTCGATCTGCATTCTCTGTCAGTAATCGAACCCCTATTTTCAAGGTTGTCATTCCAACTCTTGGACCACTAGACCACCCTAGAGATAGAAACGGGAATGTACCTATAAGCATTAAGTCTTAAATTTGCCTTTAATTATGGGCAAAGTAGTATTTTTTTTTAGACCTAATGCTTTCCATCCAGATAATGTCTTTTACAAGTAATTTTTTTTTATGACAGTGGTGTCGGGGCCATGCCAGCATGCCTGCACCTCGACAATTTCACTAGGTACTACCTCCTTCTAACATAAGTATTGGGTAACTCTGCCCACCAAGGATTAAGTAGACAAGAAACCAATATTTTTACGAGTAAGAAATGGTCACATTATCTAAGTCATTAGGACAAATGGCCTAATACACATAATTCATTACGTAAATGCAAATAAGTTAAAAACCGAAATTTAGAAAATTGATGAAGGATAAGCGGTTAAATAGGAACTTGCCGAACGTGTGAGCGAGTGCAGCACCAGCAACGTCAGCACTGACGATGATAACGTTGAAATCATTGTCTTTATCCTTCGATTTGCATTCTCCGTCAGTAATCGAACCCCGGTTTTCGAGGTTGTCATTCCAACTCTTCGACCACGGGACCACCCTAGAGATAGAAACGAGAATGCACATATAAGCTTTAAGTCTTAAATCCGCCTTTAAATGGGCAAAATAGTCTTCTTTTAAAACCTAATACTTTTCATCCAGATCATTTCTTTTACAAGTAACTTTTTTATTGCGGTGATGTCCGGGCCAGGCCAGCATGCATGCACCTCGACAATTCCACCATGTACTACCTCCTGCTAACACAATTGGAAAACTTCGCCCACCCAGGCTTAAGTAGACCAGAACAAATTCTTTTATGAGTAAGAAATGGTCACATTATCTAAGTCATTAGGCCAAATGGCCAATTACACACAATTCATTACGTACATGCAAATAAGTTAAAAATTGAAATTTAGAAAATTGATGAAGGATAAGCGGATTAGTACAAACTTGCTGAACGTGTGAGAGAGTGCAACACCTGCAACGTCAACACCGATGATGATGGCGTCGACATCATTTTCTTTATCCTTCGATCTGCATTCTTTATCAGTAATCGAACCCCGGTTTTCAAGGTTGTCATTCCATCTCTTGGACCACTAGATCACCCTAGAGATAGAAATGGGTATGCACCTATAAACATTAATTCTTAAATTCGCCTTTAATTATGGGCAAAGTAGTATTTTTTTTAGACCTAATGCTTTCCATCCAGATCATTTCTTTTACAAGTAACTTTTTTATGACGATGGTGTTCGGGTCAGGCCAGCGTGCACCTCGACAATTTCACTATGTACTACCTCTTGCTAACACAAGTATTAGGTAACTCTCCCTACCAAGACTTAAGTAGTTAAGAACAAATTCTTTTACGAGTAAGAAATTGTCACATTATCTAAGTCATTAGGCCAAATCTCCAATTACACACAACTCATTACGTAAACGCAAATAATTTAAAAATCAAAATTTAGAAAATTGATGAAAGATCAGCGAATAAATACAAACTTGCCGAACGTGTGAGCAAGTGTAGCACCAGCAACGTCAGCACCGACGATGATGACGTCGGCATCATTGTCTTTATCCTTCGATCTGCATTCTCTTTCAGTAATCAAACCCCGGTTTTTAAGGTTGTCATTCCAACTCTTGGACCACTAAACCACCCTAGAGATAGAAACGGGAATGCACCTATAAGCATTAAGTGTTAAATCCGCCTTTAATTATGGGCAAAGTAGTATTTTTTGAGACCTAATGCTTTCCATCCAGACCATTTCTTTTATAAGTAACTTTTTTATGACAGTGGTGTCGGGGCCATGCCAGCATGCCTGCACCTCGACAATTCCACTAGGTACTACCTCCTTCTAACATAAGTATTGGGTAACTCTGCCCACCAAGGATTAAGTAGACAAGAAACAAATATTTTTACGAGTAAGAAATGGTCACATTATCTAAGTCATTAGGCCAAATGGCCTATTACACATAATTCATTACGTAAATGCAAATAAGTTAAAAACCAAAATTTAGAAAATTGATGAAGGATAAGCAGTTAAATAGGAACTTGCCGAACGTGTGAGCGAGTGCAGCACCAGCAACGTCAGCACTGACGATGATGACGTTGACATCATTGTCGTTATCCTTCGATTTGCATTCTCCGTCAGTAATCGAACCCCGATTTTCGAGGTTGTCATTCCAACTCTTCGACTACGGGACCACCCTAGAGATAGAAACGGGAATGCACATATAAGCTTTTAGTCTTAAATCCGCCTTTAAATGGGCAAAATAGTCTTCTTTTAAGACCTAATGTTTTTCATCCAAATCATTTCTTTTACAAGTAACCTTTTTATTACGGTGATGTTCGGGCCAGGCCAGCATGCATGCACCTCGACAATTCCATCATGTACTACCTCCTGCTAACACAATTGGGAAACTCCGCCCACCCAGGCTTAAGTAGACAAGAACAAATTCTTTTACGAGTAAGAAATGGTCACATTATCTAAGCCATTAGGCCAAAAAGCCAATTACACACAATTCATTACGTAAATGCAAATAAGTTAAAAACTGAAATTAAGAAAATTGATAAAGGATAAATGGATAAATACAAACTTACCGAACGTGTGAGCGAGTGGAGGACCAGCAACATCAGCACTGATGATGACGACATCGACATCATTGTGCTTCTCCTTCGATCTGCATTCTCTGTCAATAATCGAACCCCGATTTTCAAGGTTGTCATTCCAACTCTTGGACCACTAGACCACCATAGATATAGAAACGGGAATGCACCTATAAGCTTTAAGTCTTAAATTCGACTTTAGTTATGGGCAAAGTAGTATTTTTTTTTAGACTTAATGTTTCCATCTAGATCATTTCTTTTACAAGTAACTTTTTTTATGACGGTGGTGTCTGGGCCAGGCCAGCATGCGTGCACCTCGACAATTCCACCATGTACTACCTCCGTCTAACACTAGTATTGGGTAACTTCGCTCACCAAGGCTTAAGTAGATGAGAACAAATTCTTTTACGAGTAAGAAATGGTCACATTATCTAAGTCATTAGGCCAAATGGCCAATTACACATGATTCATTACGTAAATGCAAATAAGTTTAGAACCGAAATTTAGAAAATTGATGAAGGATAAGCGGATAAATACAAACTTGCCGAACGTGTGAGCGAGTGCAGCACCAGCAACGTCAGCACTAACTATGATGACATTGACATCGTTATCTTTATCCTTTGATCTGCATTCTCCGTCAGTAATTGAACCCCGATTTTCAAGGTTGTCATTCCAAGTCTTGGACCACGAGACCACCCTAGAGATAGAAACGGGAATGCACCTATAAGATTTAAGTCTTAAATCTACCTTTAAATGGGCAAAGTAGTATTCTTTTGAGACCTAATGCTTTCCATCCATATCATTTCTTTTACAAGTAACTTTTTTTTACGGTGGTATCCAGGCCAGGCCAGCATGCGTGCACCTCGATAATTCCACCATGTACTACCTCATGCTAACACAATTGAGTAACTCCGCCCACCAAGTCTTAAGTAGACGAGAGCAAATTCTTTTATGAGTATGAAATGGTCATATTATCTAAGTCATTAGGCCAAATGGACAATTACACACGATTCATTACGTAAATGCAAATAAGTTTAAAACAGATATTTAAAAAATTGATGAAGGATAAGTGGATAAATACAAACTTGCCGAACGTGTGAGCGATTGCTACACCAATAACGTCAGCACTGGCGATAATGGCGTCGACATCGTTGTCTTTACCCTTCGATCTGCATTCTCCATCAGTAATCGAACCCCAGTTTTCAAGGTTGTTAATCCAATTTCTTGTTCCATGAGACAACCCTAGAGATATAAACACGAATGCACCTATAAGCTTTAAGTCTTAAATGCGACTCAAATTATGGGCAAAGTAGTATACTTTTGAGACCTAATGCTTTCTATCCAGATCATTTCATTTACAAGTAAATTTTTTATGACGGTGGTGACTGGGCCAGGCCAACATGAGTGCACCTCGACAATTCCACTAGGTACAATTGGATAACTCCGCCCACCAAGGCTTAAGTAGACGTGAACAAATTCTTTTACGAGTAAGAAATGGTCACATTATCTAAGTCATTAGGCCAAATGGCCAATTACATGCAATTCATTACGTAAATGCAAATAAGTTAAAAACCAAAATTTAGAAAATTGATGAAGGATAAGCGGATAAATACAAACTTGCCTAACGTATGAGCTAGTGCAACACGAGCAACGTCAGCACTGACGATGATGACGTCGGCATCGATGTATTTATCCTTCGATCTGCATTCTCCGACAGTAATCGAACTCTGGTTTTCAAGGTTGTTATTCCAATTCATGGTCCACGAGGCCACCCTAGAGATAGAAATGGGAATGCACCTATAAGCTTTATGTCTTAAATCCGCCTTTAATTATGGGCAAAGTTGTCTTCTTTTGAGACCTAATGCTTTCCATCCACATCATTTCTTTTACAAGTAACGTTTTTATGACGGTGGTGTCCGGGGCAGGCCAGCATGCGTGCACCTCTATAATTTCACCAGGTACTACCTCCTGCTAACACAAATATTGGGTAACTCCGCCCACCAAGGCTTAAGTAGACGAGAACAAATTCTTTTACGAGTAAGAAATGATCACATTATATAAGTCGTTAGGTCAAATGGCCAATTACACACAATTCAATACGTATATCCAAATAAGTTAAAAACCAAAATTTAGAAAATTGATGAAGGATAAGCGGATAAATACAAACTTGACGAACGTATGAGCGAGTGTAACACCAGCAACGTCAGCACTGACGATGATGATGTCGATATCGATGTCTTTATCTTTCGATCTGCATTCTCCGTCAGTAATAGAACCCCGATTTTTAAGGTTGTCATTCCAACTCTTGGACCACTAGTCCACCCTAGAGATAGAAACGAGAATGCACCTATAAGCATTAAGTCTTAAATCTGCCTTTAATTATGGGTAAAGTAGAGTTTTTTTGAGACCTAATGCTTTCCATCCAGATCATTTCTTTTACAAGTAACGTTTTTATGAGAGTGGTGTCCGGGCCAGGACAGCATGCGTGCACCTCGACTATTCCACCAGGTACTAGCTCTTGCTAATACAAGTATTAGGTAACTTTGCCCACCAAGACTTAAGTAGACCAGAACAAATTCTTTTACGAGTAAGAAATGGTCACATTATCTAAGCCATTAGGCCAAATGGCCAATTACACACAATTCATTACGTAAATGCAAATAAGTTAAAAACTGAAATTAAGAAAATTGATGAAGGATAAGCAGATAAATACAAACTTGCCAAACGTGTGAGCGAGTGCAACACCAACAACGTCAGCACTGACGATGTCACGTTTACATCGTTGTCTTTATCCCTCGATCTGCATTCTCCGTCAGTAATCGAACCCCGGTTTTCAAGGTTGTCATTCCAATTCTTGGGCCACGAGACCACTCTAGAGATAGAAATGGGAATGCACTTATAAGCTTTAAGTCTTAAATCTGCCTTTAATTATGGGCAAAGTAGTTTTCTTTTGAAACCTAATGCATTCCATCCAGATCATTTCTTTTACAAGTAACTTTTTTATGATGGTGGTGTCCGGGCCAGGCTAGCATGCATGCACCTCTACAATTCCATCAGGTACTACCTCCTGCTAACACAAGTATTGGGTAACTCCGCCCACCAAGGCTTAAGTAGACATGAATAAATTCATTTACGAGTAAGAAATGGTCACATTATCTAAATCATTAGGCCAAATGGCCAATTACACACAATTCATTATGTAAATGCAAATAAGGTAAAAATAGAAATTTAGAAAATTGATGAAGGATAAGCGGATAAATACAAACTTACCAAATGTGTGAGCGAGTGCAACACCAACAATGTTAGCACTGGCGATAATGACGTCGACATCGATGTCTTTATCCTTCGATCTGCATTCTCCGTCAGTAATCGAACCCCGGTTTTCAAGGTTATCAATCCAATTTCTTGGTCCATGAGACAACCCTAGAGATAGAAATGGGAATGCACCTATAAGCTTTAAGTCTTAAATCTATCTTAAATTATAGGCAAAGTCGTCTTCTTTTGAGACCTAATGATTTCCATCTAGATCATTTCTTTTACAAGTATCTTTTTTATGACGGTGGTTTCCGGGCCAGGCCAGCATGCGTGCACCTCTATAATTCCACCAGGTACTACCTCCTGCTAATATAAGTATTGGGTAACTCCGCCCACCAAAGCTTAAGTAGACGAGAAAAAATTCTTTTACAAGTAAGAAATGGTCATGTAATCTAAGTCATTAAGCCAAATGGCCAATTACACACAATTCATTACGTAAATGCAAATAAGTTAAAAACTAAAATTTAGAAAATTGATGAAGGATAAGAGGATAAATACAAACTTGCCGAATGTGTGAGCGAGTGCAACACCAGCAACGTCAGCACTGACGATGTCACGTTGACATCGTTGTCTTTATCCCTCGATCTGCATTCTCCGTCAGTAATCAAACCCCGGTTTTCAAGGTTGTCATTCCAATTCTTGGGCCACGAGACCACCCTAGAGATAGAAATGGGAATGCACTTATAAGCTTTAAGTCTTAAATCTGCCTTTAATTATGGGCAAAGTAGCCTTCTTTTGAAACCTAATGCTTTCCATCCACATCATTTCTTTTACAAGTAACTTATTTTATGACGGTGGTGTCCGGGCTAGGCCAGCATGCGTGTACCTCTACAATTCCACCAGGTACTACCTCGGTCTAACACAAGTATTGGGTAACTCCGCCCACCAAGCCTTAAGTAGACGTGAACAAATTCTTTTACGAGTAAGAAATGGTCACATTATCTAAGTCATTAGGCCAAATGGCCAATTACACACAATTCATTACGTAAATGCAAATAAGTTAAAAACAGAAATTTAGAAATTTAGAAAATTGATGAAGGATAAGCGGATAAATACAAACTTATCGAACGTGTGAGCGAGTGCAACACCAGCAACGTCAGTACTGACGATGATGACGTCGACATCGTTGTCTTTATCCTTTGATATGTATTCTCCGTCAGTAATCGAACCCTGGTTTTCAAGGTTGTCATTCCAATTTCTTGGTCCATGAGACAACCCTAGAGATAGAAATGTAAATGCACCTATAAGCTTTAAGTCTTAAATCCGCCTTTAATTATAGGCAAAGTAGCCTTCTTTTGAGACCTAATGCTTTCCATCCAGATCATTTCTTTTACAAGTAACTTTTTTATGACGGTGGTGTCCAGGCCAGGCCAGCATGCGTGCACCTCGACAATTTCATTAGGTACTATCTCTTGCTAACACAAGTATTGGGCAACTCTGCCCACCAAGGCTTAAGTAGACGAGAACAAATTCTTTTACGCGTAAGAAATGGTCACATTATCTAAGTCATTAGGCCAAATGGCCAATTACACTCAATTCATTACGTAAATGCAAATAAGCTTAAAACAGAAATTTAAAAAATTGATGAAGGATTAAAAGGGCAACCCGGTGTATTAAGCTCCCGCTATGCGCGGGGTTTGCGAAAGGGCCGGACCACAAGGGTCTATTGTACGCAACCTTACCCTGCATTTCTACAAGAGACTGCTTCTTTATCCTTGCCGAACGTGTGAGCGAGTGCAGCACCAGCAACGTCAGCACCGATGATGATGACGTCGACATCGTTGTCTTTATCCTTCCATCTGCATTCTCCGTCAATAGCACTAGTAGTAGTAGTGGTATTGGTGGTGCTCTCATTGTTTTCGCTGCGTTCATCATTTGATCTATTGATAAAAAATAACCAAGTTGCAACGAAGCCAAACACAAAGGCGAGAACTAATTCAATGCTGCTCTGATGATCCACCAGGGTGAAATTGGGAAAACGACGTCGTTCGCCCATGTTTTTTCGTATCTTTTGACTATACTTAGAAAGAATCTCTCTGTTTTTCTGCCATTCACAATATATATAGGCATTTTAAAATACAAAAAAAAGATAAACTAAATGATGGTTGGATTTGTCGATGCTCCGCGAGGAGTAGCTATGAACGTGTGTTGCATGTAATGTTTATTTCCTTTGCATGTAATTAAATGATAGTATATATAATACATTGGTTAATCTTTTTATTTACATCACATCGTTCTTCTCCTTTTTATTGTTTTTTGGATCACCGCCAAGTTTTTTCCAGAATGTAATCACGATATCCTTAGTTCACCTAGTGTCCACACAAGCTCGTGCGTGCTCTTATATTGCCAAGCCTGAGAGAGGCTATACTCTTTGCCGCCAACCTTAGCATACATACAATTATCATCTGATTTTTCGAGTAAAAGCACACGCCGAAGTCATAAAGGCCGAGACCAGGAAGTCGGACCTTTTCAAGGTAAAGCAAAAAGATAACGAGATGCTAAGAGAGTTCGTATCTCGTTTTCAAACGGAACGAATGGATCTACCACCGGTCACGGACGATTGGGCTGTACAAGCTTTCACTCAAGGACTGAACGAATGAAGCTCGATGGCTTCACGACAGCTGAACCAGAATTTGGTCGAGTACCCGACTATTACCTGAGCCGATGTGCACAATCGATATCAATCGAAGATCAGAGTTGAAGATGACCAGTTGGGTTCTGGGTCCGCTATTAAAAGGGACGTCGACAGAGAACCAAGGTCGAACAGGGACCGATATCGGCTATATAACGGAGATCGTAGGGGAATGAACCTACACGTAACTCCGTACGAGGCGAAAGGAGAAGTGATCGAGGCCAAGGGTCTCAGGGGATGATGAACAAGTATGGGTTCGACAGGAATATCAGACCTAAGGAAGCACCACCGTTATCAGAATATAACTTCAACATCGATGCATCTTCCATCGTGTCGGCTATCGGACGCATCAAAGATACTAAGTAGCCTCGACCTCTACAGTCCGATCCAGCCTAGAGGAACCCAATCAAATATGCAAATATCATGGCACCCATGGCCACAAAACCGAAGACTGCAGGCAATTGAGAGAGGAGGTAGCCCGTTTATTCAATAAAGGGCACCTTCGAGAATTTTTAAGTGACCGGGCTAAAAACCATTTCAAAAACAGAGATTTCAATAGACAAAACGAACAAGAAGAGCCACAATACATCATCCACATGATCATCAGAGGGATCGACGTCCCCAAGGGACCGGTGCTTAAACGCACTAAGATGTCTATTATAAGAGAAAATCGATCTCGGACTCAGGATTACACACCTAAAGGAACCTTGTCCTTTAGTGACGAAGACGCGGAAGGAATCATGCAATCCCATAACGATGCACTAGTAATATCTGTACTTATGAATAAAACTCAAGTTAGACGTGTGTTAATTGATCCAGGTAGTTCGGCCAACATCATTCGATCAAGGGTCGTAGAGCAACTCGGTCTACAGGATCAGGTCGTAGCCACTACCCTGGTACTGAATAGATTTAATATGGCATGTAAAACTACTAAGGGCGAGATAATCTTGCCAGTAAATATATCCGAGACCATCCAGGAAATGAATTTTCACATAATCGAGGGCGATATGAGATATAACGCCTTGTTCGGGAGGCCATGGATCCACAACATGAGAGCAGTACCCTCGACCCTTCACCAGGTTCTGAAATTCCCAACATTGGAGGGAATCAAAACGGTCTATGGGGAACAACCAGCCACAAAAGAAATGTTCTCCGTCGATGAAGTGAATCCGATATCTTCACTATCATCGACAAAGGGATCAGATTCGAAGGAGGAATAAGATACCAAATAGCAATCACAAATGTCAGCCTCAACCCAACTAGGGAATTAGAAGACTGACAAAGACAATGACTATGGGGTCCCTTGATCCTTTGTGATCCCCGATGATACCGACACTACCCAATCAACGGTTGAAGAACTGGTGCAAGTCGCGCTAATCGAACATCTGCCCAAGCGAAAGGTATACCTAGGCACGAGGTTAGATCCCAAACTCAGGAAAAAGCTTATTCAATTTCTTATAGCTTACATGAACTGTTTCGCTTGGTCCCGTCTTGACATAACAGGGATCCCACCGGAAATAGCCACTCATAGACTGAGCTTGGATCCAAAATTCCATCCGGTAAAGCAAAAAAGAAGGCCCCAATCCAAGGTCAAACATGCCTTCATCAAGGACGAGGTAACTAAACTTCTTAAAATATGATCCATTCGAGAAGTTACATACCCCGAATGGCTAGAAAATATGGTTGTAGTCCCTAAGAAAGGAAACAAATTTAGAATGTGTATAGATTATAAAGACTTGAACAAAGCATGCCCTAAGGATTCCTTTCCTTTGCCTAGCATCTATCGTATGATCGATGCCACGGCCGGCCACGAGATTCTTAGTTTTCTCGATGCCTACTTTGGGTACAACCAAATATAAATGAACCCAGAGGATCAGGAAAAGACCTCGCTTGTCACTAAGTACGATACCTATTATTATAACGTAATGCCATTCGGTCTAAAAACTGCTGGTGCAACTTATCAATGCCTAGTGAATCGAATATTTGAAAAACAAATAGGAAAATCTATGAAAGTTTATATTGACAACATGTTAGTTAAGTCCCTGCGAGCAGAGAACCATTTAAATCATTTGCAGGAAACTTTCAACGTACTAAAGAAGTACAATATGAAGCTCAACCCCGAAATATGTGCATTCGGGGTTGGCTCGGGTAAGTTTCTTGGTTTCATAGTGTCCAACCGAGAAATCGAGATCAACCCTGATAAAATCAAAGCTATGAAGGTCGTGCAAAGGTTAACAGGGAGGATAGCCTCCCTGGGACGATTCATTTCGAGATCCTCAAATAGGAGCCACCAATTTTTCTCCCTGCTTAAGAAGAAAAGCAACTTTGCATGGACTCTGGAATGCTAGCAGGCTTTGGAAGAACTAAAGCGGTATTTATCGAGCCCGCCTCTGCTTCATACCCCCAAAAGTGGACGAACAACTTTACTTGTACTTAGCTGTCTCGGAGATAGTGGTAAGTGGAGTCCTGGTTCGAGAAGAACGAGGTACGCAATTCCCTATTTATTATGTTAGTCAGACCTTAGGCGAGGCCGAAACTAGATATCCACACTTAGAAAAATTAGCGCTTGCTTTAATAAGCGCCTCTAGGAAATTAAAACCATATTTCCAATCTCATCTGACACATGTTATAACAAATTATCCTCTTCGAAATATTTTGTGCAAACCCGAGCTTTCGGGTCGATTGGCCAAATGGGCCATAGAAATCGCTGGATACGATATCGAGTATCGACCCTGAACCGCCATCAAATCTTAAATCTTGGCGGACTTTGTTTCTGACTTTTCACCGGCCCTCGTACCCGAGATCAAAAAAGAGTTACTGATAAAATCGGGTACCTCTTCGGGAGTCTGGACCCTTTTCACGGATGGTGCCTCGAATGCGAAGGGGTCCGGATTAGGCATTGTGCTAAAATCACCCACATGTAACGTAATTAGACAGTCTATCAGAACTACAAAATTGACTAACAATGAAGCCGAGTATGAGGCCATGATTGCAGGTCTCGAACTAGCTAAAAGCTTAGGAGCGGAGATCGTAGAGTCTAAGTGTGATTCCCTCCTCGTGGTAAACCAAGTTAATGGGACTTTTGAAGTCCGAGAAAATTGAATGCAAAGGTACTTGGATAAATTACAGGTGACTCTACATCAATTTAAAGAATGGACTTTGCAACATGTACCCCGAGAATAGAACAACGAGGCCGACGCTCTTGCGAACTTAGGTTCATCGGTCGAAGATGACGAACTCAACTCGGGGACTATCGTACAACTCATAAGATCGATGGTCGAAGAAGGTCACGCCGAGATAAACTCCACAAGTCTAACCTGGCATTGGAGAAATAAATATATAGAATACTTTAAGAACGGGAAGCTTCCATTAGATCCAAAGGAATCAAGAGCTTTGCGCATAAAGGCAGCACAGTTCACCCTGTCCGAGGATGGAATGCTGTATAGAAGGACGTTCGATGGACCATTGAAAATATGTTTGGGACCATGAGATACCGATTACATCCTACGGGAAATTCATGAAGGCACTTGTGGAAACTATTTCGGTGCCGATTCGCTGGTCCACAAAGCAATCAGAGTAGGGTATTATTGGAACGATATGGGCAAAGATGCGAGGGAGGTCGTTCGAAAATGCAACAAATGCCAAAGACATGCGCCCATGATTCATCAACCCGGGGAGTTACTCCACTCGGTCCTATCTCCATGGCCTTTCATGAAATGGGGAATGGACATCGTCGGCCCCTCCCATCGGCCCCAGGTAAAGCTCAGTTTATTTTGTTTATGACTGATTATTTCTCTAAATGGGTTGAAGCACAGGCTTTCGAGAAAGTCAGAGAAAAAGAAGTGATAGACTTTATTTGGGACCACATCATATGTCGATTCAGGGTGCCAGCCGAGATTGTATGCGATAATGGAAAACAATTCATCAGCAGCAAAGTAACTAAATTTCTCGAGGATCACAAGGTCAAAAGGATCCTATCAACACCGTACCATCTCAGCAGAAATGGACAAGCCGAATTGACCAACAAAACCATCATCCAAAATCTTAAGAAGAGATTGACTGACCCAAAGGAAAATGGAGAGAAATACTACCCGAGGTCCTATGGGCATATCGCACAACATCTAAATCCAGTACCGAAGCAACGCCATTCTCGTTGGTCTATGGCACCGAAGCTTTGATACCGTTGAGGTCAGAAAACCTAGAATCAGGTTTTGATATGCAACAAAGGAGTCGAATAACGAGACCATGAACACGAGCCTAGAATTATTGGACAAAGATGAGAGTCCGCTCTCGTCCGATTGGCCGCCCAAAAATAGCGGATCGAAAGATACTATAATCGAAGTACCAATTTTCGACATTTCAAAATCGGGGACTTGGTACTAAGGAAAGT
Organism: Nicotiana tomentosiformis; assembly: GCF_000390325.3. NCBI lineage: Eukaryota > Viridiplantae > Streptophyta > Magnoliopsida > Solanales > Solanaceae > Nicotiana > Nicotiana tomentosiformis. The sequence goes on from NC_090823.1 coordinate 93,536,075, forward strand.
TACCCTCAACACCCAAAATTCGAATGAAGGGAAACTGGGCCCAAACTGGGAAGGACCATATCAGGTTCTCGAAATCGTCGGAAAAGGATCCTACAAACTCGGAGTGATAAACGGCAAACAACTACCGAGCAATTGGAACTTGTCGCACCTAAAATGATACTCCTGCTAAGGTACGACCCTCTAATTTTCATTTGTATTTCGAAATTAACCTTTGCAGGTATTCGACCAGAAACATGGACAGATTATTCAACTCGAAGCCTTTAGGTCTGAAAGCACACGTTGCACTCTTTTTCCCTTAGACCGGTTTTATCCCAAATGGTTTTTTTGCTAAGGTTTTTAATGAGGAAACCATTGATCGTGCTAACTTAGAACAATTCAGCCGTATCCGAGGCCTCTTTACAATCACCCTCGAATATATCAAATTCAATTATCAAGTTCGATGCAAGAAAGTTACTTCATGGCAACAGGGTTTCGATAGGAAAAATTGTAAGGGCCAAATGGTCAAAACGAACCATGCCTGTGTAGTTTGCTCGAGCCCTGGAGCAAAATATGAACACATGTATAATGGCTTATAAAGAGAAATTTCTTCTTTACCGATATTTCATATCTCAGAAAGATTCTTCTATTTCATGATCTATTATGCAAACATGCTTAAGGGCCGACCATGACCGGAGTTTGAAACATTACCCCATAAATCGGGGACTGCCAACCAAAAAATCAACGAGATTAAGATCCACATAAGCCTAAGGGCTACATTACTTCGAGTTCGAGCAAACACTCACTCGACCATTAATCCTAAGGGCTACATTACTTTGAGTTCGAGCAAACACTCACTCGACCATTAAGCCCAAGGGATGCTCTTACTTCGAGTTCGAGCAAACACTCACTCGACCAATAAGCCTAAGGGCTACATTACTTCGAGTTCGAGAAAAATACTCACTCGACCATTAAGCCTAAGGGTTGCTCTTACTTCGAGTTCGAGCAAACACTCATTCAACCATTAAGCTTAAGGACTACATTACTTCTAGTTAGAGCAAACACTCACTCGACCATTAAGCCTAACAACTACATTACTTCGAGTTCGAGAAAACACTCATTCGACCATAAAGCCTAAGGGCTACTCTAAATTCGAGTTCGAGCAAACTCTCACTCGACCATAAATCCTAAGGGCTACGTTAGTTCGAGTTCGAGCAAACACTCACTCGACCATAAAGTCTAGGGGTTGTTTTTCATTTCGAGTCCGAGAAATCATTCTCACTCAATCACAAAGCCCAAGGGCTGCATTAATTCAAGTTCGAACTATTACCCCGAACTAAGGACTACGTATCAAGCTTAAAAGGGCTACATTAAATCAAGTTCGAGCAAACACTCACTCGACCATAAATCCTAAGGGGCTACCTTAATTCGAGTTCGATAAAACACTTTCACTCAACCGTAAAACCTAAAGGGCTACCTTAGTTCAAGTTCAAGAAATCACTCTCACTCGATCGAATAGCCTAAAGGCTACCCTAGCTCGAATTGGAGCAAATCATTTCGCTTGAACTTTATTCGTCAAAGTCTAGAAGTTATCTCAGTTTGAGTTCGAACATTCACTCGAGGACTACCTATAAGAAAAGGCCGAGTTTGAACATTCACTCAGACCTTCAAGTAATTATCCCGTGCTAAGGCACTTTTTGGCCTTTGTACAAATTAACAAGAAAGGCAAAAAATTCAGAAGCCATAAAAGGAAGAAAGTTTTATATATATACCAGAAATCATTTACAAGGGCACCATGGCCCGATCAAGTTTTTCTATAAAAGACCAAAACAGTCTTAAAAGAAAGAAGAAAAATACTAAAAGGACTTAGTCCTCTCCGGGAGCAGCATCTTCACCTTCGAGGCCTCCCTCGCTCTCAGAACCGCTCATACTCCTGGTATCATCATCATCGGGAAAGGCCAACACTTTGGCTTCGGCTTCGAGCTCTTTTGCATTCTCTATCTCGGCTGAAAGATCGAAGCTACGAGCGTGGATATCCTTTAAAGTCGCCCTCCAAGATTGGCATTTAGCATGCTTGGCAACCCAATTTTCTCGAGCTTGAACACGACTTCTTTTTCTCGAACCTGAGCTGCTTCAGCATCAGATCGGTAAACAGCCACCATTGCATCAGCGTTAGCCATGGCTATTTCGACCTCCGATTTGGCCGCTGCCAGTTCCGAGACCAATCTCTCTTGATCAAAAGTCACTGAGCCCAACCAAGACTGGAACTCCTCGATATTCTTGGCTTGCACCATGGCTCTCTCTTTCGAGCTTCAGAGTTGGGCCTCGACCAAGGCTAGTTGAGCCCGGGAAATCTCCTTTTCAGAAGCAAGGCAGTCTATGTTCTTTTTCCACTCCTCGGCCCCCTCTTTCACTGCATCTACCTCGGTGCAAAACTGCCCAATCATATCGATCTTTTGCTGAACCTGCGGGACCGAACTGTTAACCTTCATGCCCAAATCAGTGTCATTAACTTCAAAGACTCTTTTACATGCTCGGACAAATTGGTTTGTTCTTTCCGAGTTGCTTCTAGCTTGGCTCGAAGTCCTCTTGCTTCTCCTTCCCTCAGCTCACTGAGAAGCTTGAAGGTATCTCTCTCCTCAGTAAGCCCTTGAACTTAGGCTTCGAACTGGCTTAGCTCCCCTCAGGATTGGAAAAATGCCTCGTGATAAAGCGCAGAAGCCTACAAAAAATAAAAAAGAGTTATACAAAAGAAGAAAAATACAAGTATGAAAGTTGACAAAGAGAAAGCGAACTTACTTGATTCAGGGCTTGCTGAGCTTCATTGAATATACGAGGAATCCCCGCTTTGCCCGAGCTCTTCTTCGAAGCCTCCAAATCGCTCGGACCGGTAGCATCTTCTACTCCAACAAAATAACCACGGAAAATATCTTCCTCTCCATGGGCTCCCTCCCCATGATAAACCTCCACAGCTTGGGCGTCATGTATCATAGACTGTGAAAATGAAGGAAAAGAAAGGGAATCGCCGATCTCTATTGCCACAATTATGTCTTTCGAGGCGCCGCCTCCATCTCGGGGAACCTCAAACTCGGTTCCTACACCATCATCAACCACCTCTTCGACGGATTCGTTGCCTTGAGGTAAAACATCCTCGACCTCCCTTTGCTCGGGAACTCGGTTCAAAGTATTATCCTTGACCTCGTCGGACCTGGGTGAAGCAAAATCAATCCCCACCGGTCCCAAAGCTTTACAAATATCGGTGTTAGCCCGAGCACGGGCCACCAATCCAGAGTTATCTTCTTCTTCTTCTTCTTCTTCTTCTTCTTCTTCTTCTTCTTCTTCTTCTTCTTCTTCTTCTTCTTCTTCATCCCTTAGATGCAGGACCGATTCCATAGTCAATGGGATTATGGTTCCCTTGGGCTTTCGAACTGTCCTCTTCTTTGATTTTTGACTCTCGAAATCCGAAGTCCTTTTTCTTACTTTCCTTCAACGGCTTCGAGGCAGGCGATAAAACTTCCTCACCATCAGACGGGGGCCTCATGACCACATCATTTTCGAGACCTGCGAAGGGAGAAGATAAGTAAACTCATGCTTCGAATAAACATATCACCTCGAACGACAAACGAATCGGTAGACCAAGATGAAAGCTTACCATGAGTACGAGCTTCCCATCGACCCTTTGACAAATCGCGCCAAGCACGCTAAGCATATATCGACGTCGAAACCAGGCTCCTGACCCAGTTCTCGAGATGGGGAACCACTCCCGACATCCAAGCAACAACTATGTTAATAAAAGCACTGATAAGTAAAGATGAAGAAGTAAAAATTACAAAAGCTAAAAACTGAATCAAACTTACGATTCATATTCCATTTCTCGGGAAATGGCATACTCTCAACCAGGATTAAGTTTGAGGTCTTCACTCGAAAAAACCGGCCCATCCAACCCCGATCTTTTTCTTCATCAATACTCGAGGTGAACACCTTGGTGGCCCGGTGTTGGAGCTTTATTAGCCCCCCTCACTAAAGACGAGGGCTATATAATCTTATTAGGTGGTCGAGAGTGAAAGGAAGCCGTCGATTTTGCTCACAAAGAAACAGAGCAGTATTACAATCCTCCAGAAAGAAGGATGTATTTGGCCGAGGGTTACTTGGTACTTTTTGCAGAAGTCGATGATGATCAGATCGAGGGGACCCAGCGTGAAAGGATAAGTGTAAACACTCAAGTACCCTTCCACGTGGGTAGTGATCGCTTCTTCCGGTGCCGGTATCACAACCTCTTTGTTTTTCCAACCACAATCTTTCTTTACCAAATCAATAAGGCTTTGAGGTATCAAGCATATATATATCGATACCGGCTCACATCGACCAGCAACCGACGAAAGTTTCTCGACCTTAAAGTCGGAATCGATAACACATCCCCCGGGAACGAGTTCTTCGAGGCGTGGCTCCACCACCGATTTCTCACTGGCCGGCCAAGATGAAAAAACAGCTTCTTTCTGAGGAACAATTTTAGATATCTTGGCCATCTAAATTTTCAAGAACGAGGAAGATGGGAAATTGAAATATTTTGGTGTTTGACGAAGAACAAGCAAAGAAATTCTTAAAACTGGAAATAGAGAACTTTGGAGAAGGCAAAGAGCTGTGAAGGTTGGAATAAGAAGAGTTGAAGGTAAAGGTTTAAAAAATGAAGAAGGGGGGCTATTTATAGATTTGGCAATGACGGTTCAAAATCAGCAGTGACCGACCATTGTCTGACGCACATTTAATGCCTTGGTAACTGAACCGACGAGACATTTATCACATACGTCATAACCAGGCTCGACGCAAACGTCAGTGTGTATCTAGTTAGAGGTTGAAAAAATCATATCATTTCTCGCCACATTCTTTTCGAGAAACGAGGGGACTATCTGTATACGGTTAAAACCGGTTTTGCCCTTCACGTATTTAGTCGAGATTGGAACATCATGGATCGAGGGTCGTCATCATAATATCGAGATGAGATCTGAAGTCAGGTTATCGAGCTCAAGATTCAGGGACCGATCAATACCGAGCTCGAAGTCAATATCGAGCTCGAATCAATACCGAGCTCGAGCCAATATCGAGCTCGAGATCCAGAGATCGACCATTATCAAAACCGGCCAAGATCGAGCTAAGAGACAAAGAGCCGTTGTAGCCGCACCAGGGGAGAGAATCTCGGCGAAAATTAAGGAAAAGTCAATTAACTAATCTATCATGGGATCCCCACTATGCATTTTTAATTATATCCAAAGTAGGATTTCTCCACTATATAGAGAGTGGCTATCATTTCTGTATGAACATATTGAACATTGAGACATCAATACATTCTCACTTCTAAAAGATTATTGATTTTACAGAGAAATATAACAGAGATTATCCTTTTTTGGGCTTTGGATATTAATTCATCTTGCTTGTTTATAAATCATTCTCTACTCAATTTAGTTTGTATTTCATTCCTTTTTTACGGTCAATATTCGATATATTTCTACCTATTTTTTCGATTTGTACCAAGTTATACCACGTATCCTTAGAACTACGTATAAATTCAACTCTATCCGTTTTTCGGGTAAACAGACTCAGAGGCGGATGTAGTGAACAACTAACGGGTTCAACTGAACCCATAATTTTCGACGCGGTGTAAAACTTTATATGTAAAAATATATTAAAACTGCAAAAATAGTGGATATGAACCCATAACTTTAAAAATACAGTGGGTTCAATGCTAAAAATCTTAAAAGTTGAACCCATATAATTTAAATTCTGGATCCGCCTGTGGGTGGACTACTGGACTTTGATATGTTAATATAGTCTGGTCAATTGAAAGGTTATTAATCTTCTTAAAAAGGGGTATGCTTGATGCTACTACCGTTAATACTCAAACTTATCAATATGAGTTTATACTCCTACTCATATAGGAAATCAGCAAGAATCTTGACTAAATACGCTGCTAATATAAACATAGTTTACTTAGCTAACGTGAACCCTTCTCACATGCAAGCGTTGTTTGTTGCGCAATGCAACCTAAATGAACCTTTTTTAGAGTTCCCCTGCTTACTTTTCTCCTTTAAACCAGCTAATTTGACTCAACTATAGTTTTACGTCAGTTTATCTTCCTTGTTTTCGGTATTAAATTGTGCGCCATAATTTAGTTATGGAAGATTATATTAGTAATGCATGATTACATACTAGAAACTAAACATTGTACAAGTAACGCAGCGTTTTATACTGAGATTAAATTTCCGTATCCCTTAGACTAAACTACCCTAAATTTCTAATTATGTGTATTACGATTTTACATTTTCCACACTTTTTTCGTTCTAATGTATTCCAGCTTTCTCGCAATATAATATAGCTCCACTTTTCTCATTGCAACTCAAGTATTTTTTAATATATTATAGAAAAGAATTTGGTTTAATATTTATTACCCAAATTCCCACAACTAAAAAATTTCGGAGATTCATATGATGACATGGCGAGTTCTGGTTTTATGCGTGATTGTTTGGGCAAGCGTGAAAGAAGCAAAGTAGTCAAAAACACCCAACAAAAACACAAGCCGGTTAAGACGAAATAGAAAATTGACTACTTCTGAAATGACCACTCCCTCTCTATGGCAATGAGATTAGTGCTTTTAATTTATGGCATTATAATTCGAATGATGGTTTAATCTTCGCCATATTCAATCTACAATGACGGAAAAAACTTATTTACACCTTGTTTTAATTTACACTAATTTATTATTAATTATTTATGGTTAAATAATAATGTATTATTGTTTCGATTTATCTCTTAATTACGATAATATTGACATCATATTTGAGTAAGAATTTTCCCCATAAAAACGTACTATAAGTTTGTAAAAAGTAGCACATTTTCAATTCTCTATTATTTACTTCACTGCTTTTTACCAGGCAATTTTTCATTAACGAATTCGATGACTACCATGATTTAATAAAAAGCAAGAGAAAAGAAAAAAGAGAAAAAATTCTTCTTAACGATAACGAGTTTGTTAATAAATATTAAATAAAGGAAAACCTCAAACACATATATTATCTCCTCTTTCAATCCTCTTTTTCTGTCTAGTGTCTTTGCCAATGAAAGGATGATGATTAGATAGGATCATTTTATCTCATCCTCCTTCAACCTTTCTTTTCTTGTCTGATAAGAACAAAAGCGCATGCATGCGTAATTATTATCTGTTTCAATATTAATATTGTTACACTTTCTATATATATACATACATACATATATATTTGATTGATAATATTGTTAGAAAACTAATCTAATTCACACGCCATCACAGGAGGAAGGAGCTATTGAATCTGATGTCTATTTCTTGTTTTTGATTTTGATTTTCCATTCTTTTCAAGACTGGAATCAGAATCAAAGACGTGTTAATAAGCTGTTACCATAACAACAGCATTCTATTATTTTTTTCCCTCACACTTTTTCTCCCTTATTACAATTTGTGAGTAATCCAAGGCAAAGTACTCTTTCGCTCTTTTGTACTTTCTTGCCAAATCATAGCCTCTCCATTCTTTTTGAGTTTTGTCCCTTCTGGTCCCCCCTCCCCCCCCCCTCTCTCTCTATATATATATATAATATCTATATCCACATTCATTATACTGTTGCAAAATATCATTCGTTTACATATGCACTGTCTCTTCAATGGTATCATCATAGCATTTGCTGGGCAAGAATTTGTACCTTCATTGTATTCATTTGTCCTAAAATCAACCCAAAGTTTCAATCTTTATCATATTTTGGACCAGAATCAACCCAAAAGTTTCAATCTTTAACATATTTTGAGCTACAATCAACCCAAAGTTTCATTCTTTACACATTTTGAGCTAAAATCAACACAAAGGTTTCATTCATTAATACATTTGAGCTACAATCAACCCAAAGTTTCAATCTTTAACACATTTTAGGCCAAAATTGCCAAAAGGGTCTTCACCAAAAGGCATCAATAATGGCACAATCCTTTAGCTGGTGGGGTAAAGAAATTCAAAGGTGTACCCCTGTGGTGGTGAAAATGGAGAACCCAAATAACTGGTCCATGGTTGAGTTACAAAGTCCATCAGATGATGATTTTCTGTTAACAAAAGGTGAAAAGGTGAAAAACAAGAATGCAAAGCAGCTCACATGGGTTCTTCTTCTCAAGGCACACAAAGCAGCAGGTTGCTTAACTTCAATTGCCTCTGCTTTGTTCAGTCTTGGCTCTGTTATCCACCGCCGTATTGCCACCGGAAGGACAGATTCTTCCACCGTTAATAGCCGGTTTTATATTTGTATAAAGGTCTTCCTTTGGTTATCTTTAATCTTGTTAGGTTTTGAAATAGCTGCATATTATAAAGGTTGGCACTTTAGTGCTTCAGAGTTTCAAATTCAGGGTTTATACACATTGGCTAATCCATTAGCTGTGAAGGGTGTGTTTGATTCTCTTTATTCCATGTGGGTTTTAATTAGGGTGGAGTATCTTGCTCCCCCTCTTCAATTATTAGCCAATGTGTGCATTGTCCTGTTTCTTATCCAGAGTTTGGATAGGTTAATCTTGTGTTTGGGTTGTTTCTGGATCAAGATAAAGAATATTAGGCCAGTTTTGAAAGAGGGTCCAGTGGATCTTGAGGCTGGTAATGGTGGTGGTTACTATCCCATGGTTCTTGTTCAAATCCCCATGTGTAATGAAAAAGAGGTAATTTGTTCTATTTTTCAATATTTTCTTGAATTTTCCAAATGTTGTCAAATTATTGAGTATTGGAATGAAAAGGGTCCAAATAGAATGAAATGGATATTAAGGATTCATATAATCGACCTTTATTAGTTTGGATTGAAGAAGAGTTATTGTCATCGTGTCAAATTTTGTTTTTATTGTTGGTCTGGAAATTGAGTGTTGGTGGCAATTGGTATCAGGTTTATCAGCAATCCATTGCAGCTGTGTGCAGTTTGGAGTGGCCTAAATCCAAACTGTTGATTCAAATTCTTGATGATTCTGACGATTCCATGACTCAGACGTTGATCAAAGAGGAGGTGCATAAATGGCAGAAGGATGGTGCAAACATTGTATATCGTCATAGGGTGATTAGAGAAGGTTACAAAGCTGGCAATCTTAAGTCAGCCATGAATTGCAGCTATGTCAAAGACTATGAATTTGTTACCATTTTCGATGCAGATTTTCAGCCATCACCTGATTTTCTTAAGAGAACTGTTCCTTATTTTAAGGTATTCAATACCCTCCAGCTCCAAGCTTGATTCTCTCCATGTGATGTTCTTCATTTCCTGTATAGAATCACATTGTGTGTACAGTATGTATGATTTGTTGATGCATTATTTATGTGTAAAATATGATCATGTAGTTTGTTTTATTAATTGTCTCCTTTGACATTGAATTGTAGGATAATGAGGACCTAGGGTTGGTTCAAGCAAGGTGGTCCTTTGTGAACAAGGAGGAAAATCTTCTAACAAGACTGCAGCTTATTAATTTGGCCTTTCATTTTGAAGTGGAACAACAGGTGAATGGGATTTTTCTAAATTTCTTTGGATTTAACGGTACTGCTGGAGTATGGAGGATTAAGGCATTAGAAGGTTCTGGTGGTTGGTTGGAGAGGACAACAGTTGAGGATATGGACATTGCTGTTCGGGCACATCTCCACGGGTGGAAATTCATCTTTCTCAATGATGTAGAGGTATTTCATTTCAAGACACTTTGTTCACCGATATTTGGTCACTTATTACTTCTAGCAAGTATCTGTTTCGTTTGAATCTGAAAGACTTTCTTGGATTTTCAGTGCCACTGTGAATTACCAGAATCATATGAAGCATATCGGAAGCAACAACATAGATGGCATTCGGGGCCAATGCAGTTATTCCGTCTTTGTTTGCCTGCCATCATTGAATCAAATGTATATACTTGGTTTCATTGCACTTGAAGAATATCTATCTATGTACGATAATTAGCACATTGTCTGACCATATTATGTTTTTAATTTTGTTTATGCAGATAAGCATTTGGAAGAAGGGAAACTTGATATTTCTTTTCTTCCTTCTAAGGAAGCTGATACTGCCATTTTATTCTTTCACCTTATTTTGTATAATCCTCCCCATGACCATGTTCATTCCTGAGGCTACACTCCCGACATGGGTTGTCTGTTACATTCCTGCCACCATGTCGTTTCTCAATATACTTCCAGCCCCTAAATCTTTCCCTTTCGTTGTGCCATACCTTCTCTTCGAAAACACTATGTCCGTGACCAAGTTCAATGCCATGATCTCAGGGCTTTTCCAGCTTGGAAGCGCGTACGAATGGGTTGTAACCAAGAAATCAGGACGTTCTTCTGAGGGTGACCTTTCCTTGTTGGTTGAGGAAAAACCAAAACATCAAAGAGGTATTTCGGAGCCTAATTTGGGGGACTTGAAGGAGGAAATCAAGAAGAAAGAACGCAAGTCCTCGAGGAAGAAGAAGAAGAAGCACAACAGAATATACACAAAAGAATTGGCCTTGGCTTTCTTGCTGTTGACAGCTTCAGTGAGGAGCCTCCTATCAGCTCAAGGAATCCACTTTTACTTCTTGTTGTTTCAAGGGATATCATTCCTGCTTGTCGGGCTAGACTTGATCGGTGAACAGGTTGACTAGTCGAATATGGATAGGCTTCATAGGGATATATTTATTTCAGCTGAACTGTCAAATCGGAAGACAGTACACTGAGCCTGGCCTTGGCGCGATATCTAAATTGGAAAATTAGCTGGGGAAGCTAAGTTCTAGAGAGATGATGGCGATATTGCCTCTCCTCCGAACTTTGAACTCCAAATACAACCTCAAAAAGAAGAGCAATTTTTGGTGGAGCAAATGTCCTGAAAGCGCGCAACATATTTTGAATGGAGAAATCCATCAAGAATGGTGATAATGTTCACCATTACAGTTAAGGCCCTCCCCTCTTTCTGTCCTGTTAATTTCTTAACATTATGGATTCATTTGTTATTTTTGGCATATTCTTTTGTAAGAAGAATTTGTTGTGGAAAGTTAAGCACTTAATTTAGTGAAACTTGAACACCATAGCAGCATGCATCTTTTAATTATATTTACACAACACATAAATCATTCTTTTTTCCTTCTCTTTGAGAATTCTTAATTTATGAAGGGAATTCATATCTCCTAACAATTGTAGCGAAAAGTTATTCTTGTAAATAAATGATTATACATTTCCACATAAATGATTGCAGTCCTGTTATTCAAGAATCTGTGTTATCCAGGATTTGTTCTTGCTAGATTCTGTAATCTTAAATGTGAGCTGTATCTATGATTTTCATTTTTCCAGGCAAAACACTCGGTTCTATCTGCATTCTCAAAATTTCTGTCTTTTATTAAGATTAAGAACTGCCTGATGATTTTAGGGATGGCAATTTGAGCCCAAACCCATCAAACCAGTCCAACCCGTCCAGAAATTAATGGGTTGGACTACAAACATTTTAGCTCATGGGTTTATTTGGGCTGAGCCCAAGTTAACACATTAATTTTTATAGTCCATTCTGACCCATGAAATAGCCCAAATACAACCCATGAAGCTCACCCCAAAATAAAGGGATTTCAACCCAACTTATCTATAAATTTACTTAGTTGCCACATCATTAGTTTTTGTATCTAAGTTTAAAAATGAGAATCAAGGTATTTAAGTTTTAGAGTGTGTTTGGTATGACGGAAAATATTTTCCGGAAAATATTTTTCATTTTCCATTGTTTGGTTGCACAAAATAGTTTGAACATTTTTATCTGCACTCCCCCCCCCCCCCCCCCCCCAACCCCCGCATTTTTTTTACTTTTGTTTTTGTATTTTCAATTTTTAATTTTTTTATTTTTCTGCACCATCCACCCACCCCACCCGCAAAATATTTTTCAGCTTACACATTTTAAATACTAATTTGTTATTTAAGAAAATATATTTTGATTCTCAAAATATTAATAGTATTTATTTATTTATTTACCTTTTATGCATATGTGTATAAAAAGGTAAAAGACTTTGTTTATGAAAGATGAGCATGGTTCTAAAACATGGGTCAAGTTGGGCGGGTTGGGTTATGACCCATTGTTTAGCCCATCTTAGACCAAGTACACTTTGGGTTGGGTTGGGCAATGATCTATTTATTGACCTAACCCATTTTGACCCGCCCAAATTCAACCCAACCCGCCCATTTGCCACCCCTATTGATGATGCAGCTTTTTGGGATTTTTTTGTTGCAACTAAAATTTCTTATTAATAGCATATTCCGGGCTTCTGGTATGGGTTTCTATATAAATACAAAGGCAAAATCGAAAAGAGATATTTATAAATAAAAGAAATAAGTTGCAAATATACTTATAACCAGTGTTTTAAAAGGCGTGGGCGAGTCTCAGGGTGAGCCCCACAGAGGATCGTAGTAAAAAGAGCAATTTATGCAAAATACCCATTGAGTGTGAAATAATTACCCTTTCTTACCCATTTTAAAAACTAGTTACAATATATACCTACCCAATTAAAATTAATTATCACTACCTGCCCACCCATCCCAATTTTTTTTTACCCATTTGGCTTAACTTAGCTTGATTTTGGCTGGCTTGACTTGATTTGGTTTGACGTGACTTGAATTGACTTGGTTTGGTTTAAATTGACTTGGTTTATAGTAACTTAATTTGACTTTATTTGGCTGGGTATTAAAAAAATTAGATAGTAGGGAAAAAAGGTATGGGTAGGGGCTGGGTAAATATTTTTCGCCGAATGGGTATTTGCTAAAAACGCACCGCGGCGATCTTGGGGGGCAAAAGTATCGTGGTAGACGTAAGCCCATTGTTCTGAGCGTACTGCAAGGCATTGAGCGCTCGTGATGGCATAAGCCTAGAAAATCCCATTAAATCAAAATTAAATTGCTAAAAAGTGCTTAATATCAAAAAAAATACAAAATTCAACTTTTTAATATATTCTAAAAAGTTAAAAACTTAAAAAATCAAGATTTTTAATTCTTAACCCTAATTTCTATTCTTTCTTTTCATCTTCGAACGGTAAATGGGCAAATGATCAATTTGCAAATTATAAAGCAAATTGATCTTTTAAGTTAGTTCCTTCTTCACTTTCTTCTTTTCATGTTGTTTTGCTCTTTCAAGTTAGTTCATGTCGGGTTTTTTTTCAATGCCTAATTAGTTTCTTTAGACGAAGTAGTTCTGATTGGTTTTTTAGTTAATTGTTGATTGTGATTAACGCTTAAAATGAAGCAGTTCTATATATATTTTCACTTATTTTATATTTTCTTGAAATTTTTATATTTTTTACTCCATCCGTTTCAACTTGTTTGAACCTCTTACGAGTAAGAAGGTCAAAGTAACTAATTTTCAGTGTGAATTCAGATATTGATTCTTTAATTTTTTTTTATATATTTAGAAATTACATAAAAAGTACTAAAAGTTTCTATAGTTAACAATTTAAAATATTTTAAAACTATTTACAAAAAATATGGTCAAAATCTTGTTTGACTCCCAAATTGTAAATTGTTCATTCTTTTTTAAACGGATGGAGTATGTAATTTTATATTTTTTAAAAATATTTATTTTTCTCATATTAATTTATAGAAATAATTAAAATTGCTGATCTATGAGGCTTATGCCCAATGCCTCGAAGCTTATGCCTCACCGCGTATCAATTAGCCCCCCCTTGCCGCCTTGCCTTTTAAAATACTGTTCATAATATTTGTGGTTTGTGCCTCAGATTTGATTGATAAGGTGAAAGCCATGCGGGGGTATATTTGAACCTTTGTAATCATTCAAGGACATACTTTAAATTATTACAGAGAATATATATATATATATATATATATATATATATATATATATATATGTATACGGTCAAAATCGGGTTCGCCTCTTGTGCAACTAATCGAGACTGAAAAATGATAGGTTAAAGTTCAACCTCGAATTATATCGAATCGAGGTGCGAATCTATATCGTTAAATTCGAGACCATGTTATCGAACAAAATCGAGATCAGACGAGTTCGAGAAAAATTTACCAAGTCGAATAACAGAAGGATGAAATATCCGCGATCGGTTGTAGATTACGGCGAAAATCTCGGCACGTATCAAGGATAGGCCGATTGATTAGCAAATCATGAGATTTCTTACCTTGTATAGAATTGTATCAAGAGTAGGACTCCCCTACTATATAAAGGGGGTCTGATCATTTGTAAGCGGACACATTACGCAACATAAAGCAATATACTGTCATTTTATAGCTTTTTATTATCTTGTTATTCTGCTCATACATCAGTTGAGATATCTCTCAGATCAAGGTGATCGAACTCTAGGGCCAAGACTGTTCGATTTGGCAAATAGTTTGGTATAAGGTTGTTCTATTCGTGCAGTTTGCATTAATTCTTTTATCGTCAATTTCTATTTTAATCTGTTTCCTTAATTTGTATCAAGTAATATAATGTATCCTTAAAACCGCGTATAAATTTAATTGTTATCCGATTTTTAGGGTAAACAGTTTGGCGCCTACCGTGGGGATAAGGATAATAGTGATTACCTGGTATAAACTTTCATAACACACACTATTTTGCACTTGTTGTTTGGAGCATCTTTGACCCCAGGACCAAAATGTCGAACTCTCAGTCAACACCCCTACACGTGGACAATGATTTGGGTCACCACGACGAAAATGATAACATAGCATCAGGGAACGACGTACCTCCAGTTGGCCTCGATGGAGTTCCGACTGTTGATCCAATTGACGTCAACTCACATCTAGCCATCAATGCAAATTTGGCCGTCGATCCCGAGAGCAGCATCCGTAGAGCCATTCGATCAGCCGCTCAAAGCACACGTGGCAGCGAAGAGGGCGGGATGAGCCTGCAGGTGATCTTCGAAATGTTGCAGGCTCAACAAGCAGCGTTAACCAAACTCCAAAACCAGAATCACCCACCGAGCAGGATCGAACCCGAGCCGTCCTAGAAAGTTGTCCATAGGGTCGAATCGGTTTCAAGGAAATCAAACGAGAAGGAATCGGGGGCTGATCCTGCAATCATGAAGATGCTCGAAGAGCTGACAAAACGAGTTGAGTTTGGGGAAAAGAAGATAGAGGCAAACGATAAGAAGGTAAAAACTTATAACTCCACGGTCGATCAAATCCTGGGGGTACCACCAATATTGAAGGGTCTGGATTCCAAAAAGTTCGTGCGAAAACCCTCTCCCCTGAGTGCGGCTCCCAAACCGATTCCCAAGAAGTTTCGCATGCCCGAGATTCCTAAATACAATGGAACGACCGACCCAAACGAGTATGTTAACTCTTACACATGTGCTATCAAAGGGAATGATCTAGAGGATGATGAGATCGAATATGTCTTGCTAAAGAAATTTGGGGAAACCCTGTCAAAGGGAGCTATGATATGGTACCACAATTTACCACCTAACTCTATTGATTCATTTGCTATGCTTACAGATTCTTTTGTAAAGGCACACGCTGGGGCCATCAAGGTCAAAACTAGGAAGTCGGACCTTTTCAAGGTAGGGAAGAAGGACAACAAAATGCTCAGAGTATTCGTGTCTCGATTCCAAATGGAATGAATGGATTTGCCACTAGTTGCTGATGATTAGGCTGTTCAAGCTTTCACCCAAGGTCTCAATGTTCGAAGTTCAGTGGCTTCGCAGTAGTTGAAGCAGAATTTGGTATAATACCCGGCTGTTACTTGGGCCGATATGCACAATCGATATCAATCAAAGATCAGGGTCGAAGATGACCAGCTTGGTGCTCCTTCCGGGTCCGTTTATCCTATCAGGCCCGTTGATAGAATCAAGAGGGACATTGACCGAGAACTGAGGTTGAACAGAGATTGGTACCGGTCGTATAATGGAGATCGTAGGAGCAGCGAAAATCCTATATGAAATGAAAGGAGGAGTGATAGAGGCCAAAGCTCCGAGGGCTTATGAGTAAGAACAGCTTCGACAGGCCTATCGAACCTAAAGAGGCACCACAAATAACAAAATATAACTTTAATGTTAACGCAGCCGATATCGTATCGGCTATCGGACGCAAGAAAGATACAAAATGGCCTCGACCTTTACAAACCGATCCAGCCCAGAGAAATCCCAACCAAATGTGCAAATATCATGGCACCCATGGCCACAGAATGGAAGATTGTCGACAATTGAGAGAAGAAGTAGCAGGTTATTCAACGACGGGTACCTTCGGGAGTTTCTGAGTGATCGAGCCAAGAATCATTCAGAAACAGGGATTCCAATAAACAAAACGAGCAAGAAGAACCTCTAACATGTCATTCATATGATTATCGGAGGGGTCGATGTTCCCAAAGTCCGATTTTAAAACGCACTAAGGGGTCAATCACGAGGGAGTAACGAACAAGGGACTACATACCAGAAGGAACCTTATCTTTCAACAACGAGGATGCAGAAGGAATCATACAGCCCCATAATGATGCACTGGTAATATCTGTACTCTTGAATAAAACTTGAGTTAAACGCGTGTTAATTGATTTGGGTAGTTCGGCCAACATCATTCGATCAAGGGTCGTAGAACAGCTCGGCCTATAAGATCAAATCGTGCCTGCGGCCCGAGTGCTAAATAGATTCAACATGGCTTGTGAAACTACTAAGGGGGAAATAACGTTGCCAGTAAACGCAACCGGGACCATCCAGGAGACCAAGTTTTATGTGATCGAAGGGAACATGGGATATAACGCCCTGTTCGGGAGACCGTGGATCCACAACATGAGGGTTGTGTCTTCGACCTTGCACCAGGTGTTAAAATTTCCAACACCAGATGGGATCAAAATAATCTACGGGGAGCAGCCCGTCATGAAGGAAATGTTCGTAGTTGATGAAGTGATTCTAATATCAACACTCTCATCGACAAAGGAGTCAGATTCAAAAGTAAAATAGGAAGCCAAATAGCAATCACAGACGCCGGCCTCGACCTAACTAGATAAGCAAGGGACTGATGAAGACGATGACTATGGGGTTCCTCGATCCTTCATAGTCCCCGATGATTCCGATGCTACCAAATCAACATTCGAAGAGCTGGAGCAGGTCATACTGATTGAACATCTGCCCGATCGAAAGGTATACCTAGGCACGGGATTAACTCCCGAGCTCAGGAAAAAACTCATTCAATTTCTTATAGCTAACATGGATTATTTTTGCTTGGTCCCATCTCAACATGATAGGTATCCCACTTAAGATCACCACCCATAAATTGAGCTTGGACCCGAAATTCCATCTGGTGAAACAAAAAAGGAGACCACAGTCCGAGATCAAGCATGCCTTCATCAAAGACGAGGTAACTAAGTGTTACACCCTGTGCGTCCCAAGGTGACGTATAATGAGTATGAGACTTGTTAATCATGATTTAAATGAGTTTAAAATCATAGTATGACTATATATGATATTTGGATAAAACATATAAAGTTTGGGAAAAATCGGATTAAAGTTGCGGAAAAACTAAGGATTTACCCTAAAACAGAACTTTTTGAGAAATAAATTTCATGTTCTATATGAGGTCTTTTGGGGACATATTATATATCAAATTGAAGGTATTGGAATGTAGTTTTCAACGCTCTTAACCGTTCATTCATACGATATCCGAATAAAAAGATATAAGCGTCGAAAGATGGGTGAATGAGAGAGTGCCAAGCTAGCACCTCATTGACTTTTCAAAAGTTGATAAATTCATTTTCTAATAGTTAGACCTCACGGGACGGTGATCGGAAGCCGTGAGTTCAAGTTATTTGACTTGTAGTGGACTGTTTTGTTGGCTGTTTCGTGTTGCTTTTGGGTTGTCTATTGTGATGCTGATTTATGAAGTTTGGACGGATAAAAAGGGCATGGAAAAACGCCACATGTGGTAGGGTAGTAGGTTGGTCGCTCGTCGTTGTAGTTACAGGAAAATTGATAACTTGTTGATTGGGTGTATTACGGTATATTTGGGGGTTTTGTTGTATTGAAGGTCCCGAATTGTAATTAGGTTAGTTTTGAGCTGCTGATTGTATTATGTTTGTATCTCGCCTATAGTAGGCTTGAGGAAGCAGTAAAATTAGGGGAAATGCGGCCCGTTTTATTTTAGAATCGAGTTATCATTTGAGGTATGTAATATACTACCGCCATCTAAATTGTACACGTATATCTTTGTTATAGGGTTGGCACGCTAGTTGTCATAAACTTGTTGTTGAGTTGCATTGACGACTTGAGGTATGTTAAGGCTATACCTTCTTTCCTTTTGGCATGATCCATACGATACAAACGAAACGAGTAAACGCGCAACTTTCATAAATGACTCTATTCATAGAAATACTTGAGATGCTTATGTTCTTGATTCCCCATGTGAATTATTATTATATCTTCTGTTCATGGGTCTCAAGAAAATACGTAGTTGATAAAGTTTATCCGAAGGGCATATTGATCTTATAACATTCCGAAAAATCTTATTAACGTATTTCTTATGCATTTCATTCATTTATACATATACATTGACCCATGACCAGATAGAGTTATATAAGCGTATATTATATGTATATGGGATATGGGAAAAGGTTACGGCGTTATATACGCACCACCACCTGATTAGCTGGTATATGTTGATGATTTTGCCCACAGTGGCCGAGATAATATGACGGGATGCCCTCAGAGGCTTGGTGATGTTATGTACACCTATACCTATGCATGATACGACATTTACATGCACGTGCATGAAATTATAAATGTTTCAGGATTCACAAAGTTATTTAGACTCACAGGTAGAATTCTTTATCCCATGTTTCATCTATGTCTTTTATGTACTGATTTTCATGCCTTACATACTGAGTACATTATTCGTACTGATGTATCTTTTGCCTGCGGACGCTGCGTTTCGTGCCCGCAGGTGCAGGTAGACAGGCTGACGATCCCCCTTCTTAGGATCCTTGATCAGCGAGAGTTGGTGTGCTCTATTTGATCCGGAGCTGCTTTGAGTTTTGGTACGATGTGTTTGCATACATATATGGGTATGACGGGGCCCAGTCCCGTCCTTTATACAGTTGTACACTCTAATAGAGGTATGTAGACAGTCATGTATAGTTAGATAGTATGGGCCTTGTCGGCTCGCCCTACCGTATTCCACACACACACACACACACACACACACACACACACACACTATATATATATATATATATATATATATATATATATATATATATATATATATATATATGTCTTTTGGGCATGTTTTCCCATGTAGGTTGTTCATATGAATTAGTAGTTTATTTCCAGACATTATGCATGACCTACACTTATTTCATGTTTATATCTTAGACGATTGCTTAGGGGTGTTTGATCGGTAGAACTCGGGCACTCGTCACGGCCCATCGGTTTGGGTCGTGACAAAAGTGGTATCAGAGTAGTTCTGTCCTAGGGTTGTCTACAGACCGCGTCTAGTAGAGTCATGTTTATGGGTGTGTTGTGCACCACACTTATAGACAGGAGGCTACAAGATATTTAGGATGGTTACATTTTTTTCTTATCTTAGATCGTGCGATATAAGAATTCATTTTCCTAACGATATGTTATGTTTTCAGCGTTGCCTAAGAAGGCTACAGCCGCACAGAAGCGCACGTCCGTGGATGATGAGACTACAAGTAGATTGCCACGAGTTACCAGGTCTCGGGGAGAGTCGCATAGTGAGACTCCATCTCAGACTTCACATACCCTGCCCTCTCCAGAAGAGATCCGAGGGGCACCAGCTCCAGCACCTGCTCCAGTACCCCCAACTCCTCATCCAGATGCACCAGGTCAGGAGATGAGAGATGTTATTCAGCTATTGACTCGATTAGTGGCTGCACAGGCTCGACACAAGGAGGTAGGTATTGGTCATGCAGATAGGGCCATTAGTGCGAGGGTTCGTGATTTCATTAATTTGGACCCTCCGATATTCACTGGAGCAAATCCAAATGAGGACCCTCATGTATTTATTGGTGAGGATTCTCTTCCAGCAGTATGGCATGATTTTACAGAGGCTTTTCTTCGTCATTATTTGCCATCAAAGCTTAGACGGGCCAGAGTTGATAGGTTCTTGACCCTTCGATAGGGTAATATGAGTGTTTAGGAGTAAAACCTTCAGTTTGATTCTTTGGCTAGGTATGCTCCCACTATTGTAGCTAAGATGGAGGATCCGGTTCACCGGTTCGTGATGGGGTTGGAGCCGCACCTGCTCAATGACTATATGTCGGTCTCACTTTATCCAGGAATTGATATTTCTCATATTCAGGCATACACTCAGGGTGTAGAGGAGCGTAAGCAGAAGTAGAGGGCCGATCGCGAGCATGATAGGGGCCAGAGTAAGAGAGCGAGATCTTCACGTCTTTCTGGTGAGTTTCGAGGTGGTCAGAGACAGTAGTACACGAGCTATCCAGCTCAGCCATCGGCTATAACCCCCTCAGTTTTTCGGTAGGAGATTTGATCGTTCCACATATTTAGGGCCTAGTCAGAGTTCTAGGGCCTTTCGTTCTCAGTATAGGGGTAGGTCAAGTTATATGAGGCCACCTTTGTCACGATGTGCTCGGTGTGGTAAGCAGCATGTCGGCAGTGCCTCGTGGGGTTGGGTGTTTGTTATACTTGTGGTTATCTAGGCCACGTTATGAGAGATTGTCCGACGAGAGGTGGTGCAGGTATAGTTCAGCCAGCGGGATCTATAGCTGGTTCATCATTATCAGTACGCCCCTTGCGCAAGGATCATAGGCACCAGCTGGCTGTGGTAGAGGCAGAAGTGGAGCATCTAGCTTGAGCGGTCCTCAGAACCGCATTTATGCATTAGCAGGTCGACAGGATCAGGAGTCGTCACCTGATTTTGTTACAGGTATATTATCAGTCTCCTCATATGATGTATATGCATTGATTGATCCAGGTTCCACCTTATCGTATGTCACTCCTTTGGTTGCTAGCATGTTTGGGATAAAACCTGAGTTGATTAAACCTTTTGAGGTGTCTACACCTATTAGGGATCCAATGATAGCTAGACGGGTATATAGAGATTCTATAGTAGTAGTTCTTAGTCGTTCGACAGTAGTAGACCTGATTGATCTAGATATGGTAGAATTTGATGTTATAATGGGTATAGATTGGCTGGCTTCTTGTTATGCTAACGTTGATTGTAGATCAAAGATGGTTCGGCTCCAGTTTCCTGGGGAGCCAGTTCTAAAGTGGAAAGGTAATACTGCATCGCCGAGAGGTAGGTTTATTTTCTATCTCAAGGCAAGTAAGATGATCATAAAGGGCTATATTTATCACTTAGTTCGGGTACAGGAAATAAAAGCAGAGTCACCGACCCTTCAATCTATCCCGGTGGTTAATGAGTTTCCCGAAGTTTTTCCCGATGAGCTTCCAGGCCTTCCACCAGAGCAGGAGATTGAGTTTGCTATTGACACATTACCAGATACTCAGCCGCTATCTATTCCTCCTTATAGAATGGAACCTGCAGAGCTGAGAGAGTTAAAAGAACAATTAAGGGATTTTCTTAAAAAAGGCTTTATCAGACCCAGTACATCACCGTGGGGAGCACCTGTGTTATTTGTGAGAAAGAAAGATGGTTCCTTGCAGATGTGTATTGATTACAGATAGTTGAATAAGGCGACGATCAAGAATAAGTACCCGCTCTCGAGGATTGATGATTTATTTGATCAGTTGAAGGGTGCCAGGTGTTTCTCAAAGATAGACTTAAGGGGAGTACCATCAGGTAAGGCTTAGAGGGAAGGATATTCCAAAGACAGCATTCAGGACCAGATACATGCACTTTGAGTTTTGTGTTATGTCGTTCGGTTTGACCAATACCCCAGCGGTATTCATGGACTTGATGAACCGTGTGTTCAGACCCTTTCTAGATCTATTCGTGATTGTATTTATAGATGATATTTTGGTTTATTCTCATTCAGAGGCTGAGCATGCAAATCATTTGTGTATTGTGCTTAGAGATCTACAAGAAAGGAAGTTATATGCAAAATTTTCTAAATGTGAATTTTGGTTGAATTCTGTAGCCTTCCTTGGTCATATTATTTTGGGTGAGGGTATCCGGGTCGATAAACAGAAGATTAAGGCATTAAAGACTTGTCCTAGACCCACGACACCGATAGAGGTTCGTAGCTTCCTGGGTTTGGCAGGTTATTACAGGAGATTTGTAGAGGGGTTTTCTTCCCTCTCAGCACCATTGACAAAGTTGACTCAGAAGGCAACTAAGTTTCAGTGGACTGATGCTTGTGAGCAGAGTTTCCAAGCATTGAAAGACAGATTGACGTCAGCACCGGTTCTGACACTTCCAGAAGGGACCGATGGTTATGCTATCTATTGTGAAGCTTCGAGCATTGGATTGGGTTGTGTACTGATGCAATATGGTTAGGTTGTAGCTTATGCTTCTAGACAACTAAGAAACCACAAGAAGAATTACCCGACCCATGAATTAGAGTTAGCCGCGGTGATTCATGTACTAAAGATATGGAGGCACTATTTGTATGGCATTCATGTTGATATCTATACGGACCATAAGAGCCTTCAGTATATATTCAAGCAAAAGGAATTGAATTTATGACATAGGCGATGGTTGGAGCTACTAAAAGACTATGATGTTGATATTTTATACCATCCAGGAAAGGCGAATGTAGTAGCCGACGCCCTCAGCCATCGATCTATGGGTAGCTTATCATATTTACAGCCAGAGAAGAGTGAGATAGCTTGTGAGATTCATCAGGTAGCTAATCTTGGAGTTTGATTACTAGATTCAGGTGGTACCGGAGTTACTATTCAGGACACGGCAACATCCTCTCTAGTAACTGAAGTGAAGGAATGCCAGTATGAAGATCCTGTGCTAGATCACTACAGAGATACAACCCCTCAAAAGGAGAAGACACCATTGGAGATTACATGAGATGGAGTCCTCAGATATCGAGGTCAATTATGTGTTCCTAATGTAGCAGGGTTGCGCCAGCAGTTTATGGGAGAAGCTCACTATTCTCGTAATTCCATTCGTCCAGGAGCGACGAAGATTTATCATGATATCAGGGGAATATACTGGTGGGATGGAATTAAGAAGGATATAGTAGAGTTTTTTACTGAGTCCCCTAATTGTCAGCAGGTTAAGATTGAGCATCAGAAACTAGGTAGATTATTGAAGGCTATAGAGATTCCGACTTGGAAATGGGAAGTGATTAACATGGATTTCATCATAGGCTTACCTCGTACCCAGCGTAAGTTCGATTCTATTTGGGTTATTATTGATAGACTTACAAAATCAGCTCATTTTGTGCCTTTCATGACTACGTATTCAGCAGAGGATTATGCAAGGATTTACATTAAAGAGATAGTACGACTTCATGGTGTCCCAATATCTATTATCTCAGATAGAGGTGCTCAGTTTACAACTAATTTCTGGAGGTCCTTCCAAAAAGGATTGGGGACTCAGGTAAGTCTTAGTACAACATTTCATCCCCAAACAGACGGTCAGGCTGAGCGTACTATTTAGGGGTAACTGCAATGATTATCTTCCACTTATTGAGTTCGCATATAATAATAGTTATCATTCCAGCATTCAAATGGCTCCATACGAAGCTTTTTACGGACGGAAGTGTAGGTCACCAATCAGATGGTTCGAGGTTGGGAAAACTAAGTTAGTAGGACCAGAATTGGTACAATAGGCAGTTGAGAAGATTAAACTTATACGCGAAAGGCTATTAGCAGCTTAGAGTCGTCAGAAGTCATATGCAGATAATCGATGACGAGACTTGGAGTTTCAGGTAGATGACTGGGTATTCCTAAAGGTATCACCGATGAAAGGCGTTATGAGATTCGGTAAGAAAGAAAAGCTTAGCCCTCAGTACATTGGACCTTATAAGATAATACACAGAGTAGGCCAGGTAGCATATGAGTTAGACTTGCCTTCCAACTTGGAGTTAGTACATCCAGTTTTTCACGTGTCTATGCTCCGCAAGTGTATTGGAGATATTTCTAGAGTCGTTCCAGTTGACGATGTTCAGGTCACAGAGCATCTATCATATGAAGAAGCTCCCATTGCTATACTAGATAAACAGGTTCGGAGATTGAGAACTAAAGACGTATCTTCGGTTAAAGTACTTTGGAGGAACAATAATGTGGAGGAGATGATTTGGGAAGCTGAAGAAGACATGAAGTCTAGGTATCCTCACTTGTTTCCGCTTTCGGAGGAGGATCGGACAGAGACATCACAGCCTTAGGTACGTATATGGTATTGATTCTTTCATTAGTTATTGTCATTGGTCGTATGAGACCATTGGTGTTATTGATAATTGTGGCTTTGTGTGGCTTTGTATTGTTGGGTTTTCTGTCTGATAGGTTGATAGTGGTACCATTACAGAGGAGACTCTGCCAAAATATCTATAAATATCTGGGAGTTTAACATTCGAGGACGAATGTTTCTAAGGGGGGAAATTGTTACATCCTGTGCGTCCCAAGGTGGCATATAATGAGTATGAGACTTGTTATTCATGATTTAAATGAGTTTAAAGTCATAATATGACTATATATGATGTTTGGATAAAACATATAAAGTTTGGAAAAAATCGGATTAAAGTTGCGGAAAAACCAACTAAGGATTTACCCTGTAACAGAGCTTTTTGAGAAATAAATTTTGTGTGCTATATGAGGTCTTTTTAGGACATATTATATACCAAATTGAAGGTCTTGGAATGTAGTTTCCAACTCTCTTAACCGTTTGTTTACACGACATCTGAATAAAAAGATATAAGCGTCGGAAGATGGGTGAATGAGAGGGTGCCAAACTAGCACCTCTTTGACTTTTCAAAAGTTGATAAATTCATTTCCTAATAGTTAGACCTCATGGGACAGTGATCGGAAGCCGTGAGTTCGAGTTATTTGACTTGTAGTGGACTATTTTATGGGCTGTTTCGTGTTGCTTTTGGGCTGTCTATTATGCTGCTGATTTATGGAGTGTGGAAGGATAAAAAGGGCGTGGAGAAACACCACATGTGGTGGGGTAATAGGTTGGTCGCTCGTCGTTGTAGTTACAGGCTAATTGATAACTTGTTGATTGGGTGTATTATGGTATATTTGGGGGTTTTGTTGTATTGAAGGTCCCGAATTGTAATTAGGTTAGTTTTGAGTTGCTGATTGTATTATGTTTGTATCTCGACTATAGTAGGCTTGAGGGAGCAGTAAAATCAGGGGAAATGCTGCACGTTTTATTTTAGAATCGAGTTATCGTTTGAGATACGTAATATACTACCAACATCTAAATTGTACACATATTTCTTTATTATAGGGTTAGCGCGCTAATTGTCATAAGCTAGTTATTGAGTTGCATTGACGACTTGAGGTATGTTAAGGCTATACCTTCTTTCCTTTTGGCATGATCCATACGATACAAACGAAATGAGTAAACGCGCAACTTTCATAATGACTCTATTCATAGAAATACTTGAGATTCTTATGTTCTTGATTTCCCATGTGAATTATTATTATATCTTCTGTTCATGGGTCTCAAAAAAATATGTAGTTGATAAAGTTTATCCGAAGGGCATATTGATCTTATATCATTACGAGAAATCTTATTAACGTATTTCTTATGCATTTTATTTATTTATACATGTACATTGACACATGACCAGATGGCATTATATATGCGTATATTATATGTATATGAGATATGGGAAAATGTTACAACGTTATATACGCACCACCACCTGATCAGCTGGTATATGTTGATGATTTTGACCACAGTGGCCGAGATGATATGATGTGATGCCCTCAGAGGCTTGATGATGTTATGTACACCTATACCTATGCATGATACAACATTTACACGCACGTGCATGGCATTATAAATGTTTCAGGATTCACAAAGTTATTTAGACTCATAGGTGGAATTCTTTACCCCATGTTTCATCTATGTCTTTTATGTATTGATTTTCATGCCTTACATACTCAGTACATTTACATCTATGTCTTTTATGTATTGACGTCCCTTTTGCCTGGGGACGCTACATTTCATACCCGCAGGTGCAGGTAGACAGGCTGATGGTCCTCCTTCTTAGGATCCTTGATCAGCGAGAGTTGGTGTGCTCCATTTGATCCAGAGCTGCTTTGAGTTTTGGTACAATGTGTTTGCATACATATATGGGTACGACAGGGCCCAGTCCCGTCCTTTATATAGTTGTACACTCTAATAGAGGTCTGTAGACAGTCATGTATAGTTAGATATTATGGGCCTTGTCGGCTCGCCCTACCGTATTCCATATATATATATATATATATATATATATATATATATATATATATATATATATATATATATATATGTCTTTTGGGACTGTTTTCCTACGTAGGTTGTTCATATGAATTAGTATTTTATTTCCAGACGTTATGCATGACCTACACTTATTTCATGTTTATATCTTAGATGAATGCTTAGGGGTGTTCGATAGGTAGAACTCAGGCACTCGTCATGACCCATCGGTTTGGGTCGTGACAAAAGTGGTATTAGAGCAGTTCTGTCCTAGGGTTGTCTACAGACCGTGTCTAGTAGAGTCTTGTTTATGGGTGTGTTGTGCACCACACTTATAGACAAGAGGCTACTAGATATTTAGGATGGTTACGCTTTTTTCTTATTTTAGATCGTGCGATATAAGAATTCATTTTCCTAACGATATGTTATGTTTTCAGCGATGCCCAAGAAGGCTACAGCCGCCCAGAAGTGCACGTCCGTGGATGATGACACTACAAGTAGAGCGCCACGAGTTACTAGGTCTCGGGGAGAGTCGCATAGTGAGACTCCATCTCAGACTTCACATACCCTGCCCTCTCCCGAGGAGATCCTAGGGGCACCAGCTCCAGCACCCGCTCCAGTACCCCCAACTCCTTATCCAGATGCACCGGGTCAGGAGATGAGAGATGGTATTTAGCTATTGACTCGATTAGTGTCCGCACAGGCTCGACACAAGGAGTGGGGTTTTGGTCATGCAGATAGGGCCATTAGTGCGAGGGTCGTGATTTCATTAATTTGGACCCTCCGATATTCACTGGAGCAGATCCAAATGAGGACCCTCATGTATTTATCGATAGGATGCAAAGGACTTTGAGGGTAATGATGGCTACTGCGACTGAGTCAGTTGAGCTAGCTTCCTATGGACTTTGAGATATTGCAATTAATTGGTACGAGTCTTGGGAGTTGTCCAGAGGTGAGGATGCCCTTCCAGTAGTATGACAGGATTTTACAGAGGCTTTTCTTCGTCATTATTTGCCATCAGAGCTTAGACGGGACAAAGTTAATAGGTTCTTGACCCTTCGACAGGGTAATATGAGTGTTCGGGAGTACAACCTTCAGTTTGATTCTTTGGCTAGGTATGCTCCCACTATTATAGCTAAGATGGAGGATCAGGTTCACCGGTTCGTGATGGGGTTGGAGTCGCACTTGCTCAATGACTATATGTCGGTCTCACTTCATCCAGGCATTGATATTTCTCGTATTCAGGCATACGCTCAGGGTGTAAAGGAGCGTAAGCAGAAGTAGAGGGCCAATCGTGAGCATGATAGGGGCCAGAGTAAGAGAGTGAGATCTTCAGGTTCTTCTAGTGAGTTTTGAGGTGGTCAGAGACAGTAGTACCCGAGGTATCCAGCTCAGCCATCGGCTAGTGCAGCCCCTCAGTTTTTCGGTAGGAGATTTGATCGTTCCACATATTCAGGGCCTAGTCAGAGTTCCAAGGCCTCTCGTTTTCAGTATAGGGGCGAGTCAAGTAAGATGAGGACACCCTTGCCATGATGTGCTCAGTGTGGTAAGAAGCATGTCGGGTAGTGCCTCGTGAGATTGGGTATTTGTTATACATGTGGTTATCCATGCCACGTTATGAGAGATTATCTGACGAGAGGTGGTGCAGGTATAGTTCAGCCAGCGGGATCTATAGTTGGTTCGTCATCTCCAGTACGCCCCCCCGGGCAAGGATCACAGGCACCAGCCAGCCATGGTAGAGGCAGAAGTGGAGCATCTAGCTCGAGCGGTCCTCAGAACCGCATTTATGCATTAGCAGGTCGACAGGATCAGGAGTCATCACTTGATTTTGTTACAGGTATATTATCAGTATCCTCATATGATGTATATGCATTAATTGATCGAGGTTCCACCTTATCGTATGTCACTCCTTTGGTTGCTAGCAAGTTTGGGATAAAACCTGAGTTGATTAAACCTTTTGAGGTGTCTACACCTATTAGGGATCCAGTGATAGCTAGATGAGTATATAGAGATTGTATAGCAGTAGTTCTTAGTCGTTCTACAGTAGCAGACTTGATTGAGCTAGATATGGTAGAATTTGATGTTATAATGGGTATGGATTGGCTGGCTTCTTGTTATGCCAGTGTTGATTGTAGATTAAAGATGGTTCAGTTCCAGTTTCCAGGGGAGCCAGTTCTAAAGTGGAAAGGTAATACTGTATCGCCGAGAGGTAGGTTTAGTTCCTATCTCAAGGCAAGGAAGATGATCAGAAAGGGCTATATTTATCACTTAGTTCGGGTACAGGATATAAAAGCAGAGTCACCGACCTTTCAATCTATCCCGGTGGTTAATGAGTTTCCCGAAGTTTTTCTTGATGAGCTTCCAGGCCTTCCACCAGAGCGGGAGATTGAGTTTGCTATTGACACATTACCAGATACTCAGCCGATATCTATTCCTCCTTATAGAATGGAACCTGCAGAGCTGAGAGAGTTAAAAGAACAACTGAGGGATTTTCTTAAAAAAGGCTTTATCAGACCCAGTACATCACCGTGGGGAGCACCTGTGTTATTTGTGAGAAATAAAGATGGTTCCTTGCGGATGTGTATTGATTACAGATAGTTGAATAAGGCGACGATCAAGAATAAGTACCCGCTCCCTAGGATTGATGATTTATTTGATCAGTTGCAGGGTGCCAGGTGTTTCTCAAAGATAGACTTGAGGTCGGGGTACCATCAGGTAAGGGTTAGAGAGAAGGATATTCTAAAGACAGCATTCTGGACCAGATACGATACTTTGAGTTTCGTGTTATGTCGTTCGGTTTGACCAATGCCCCAACGGTATTCATGGACTTGATGAACCGTGTGTTCAGACCCTTTCTAGATCTATTTGTGATTGTATTTATAGATGATATTTTGGTTTATTCTCGTTCAGAGGCTGAGCATGCAGATCATTTGCGTATTGTGCTTAGAGATCTACAAAAAAGGAAGGTGTATGCAAAATTCTCTAAATGTGAATTCTGGTTGAATTCTGTAGCCTTCCTTGGTCATATTATTTCGGGTGAGGGTATCCGGGTTGATACACAGAAGATTGAGGCAGTGAAGACTTGTCCTAGACCCACGACACCGACAGAGGTTCGTAGCTTCTTGGGTTTGGCAGGTTATTACAGGAGATTTGTAGAGGGGTTTTCTTCCCTCTCAGCACCATTGACAAAGTTGACTCAGAAGGCAACTAAGTTTCAGTGGACTGATGCTTGTGAGCAGAGTTTCCATGCATTAAAAGATAGATTGATGTCAGCACCAGTTCGGACACTTCCAGAAGGGACCGATGATTATACTATCTATTGTGAAGCTTCGAGCATTGGATTGGGTTGTGTACTGATGCAATATGGTTAGGTTGTAGCTTATGCTTCTAGACAACTAAGAAACAACGAGAAGAATCACCCGACCCACGATTTAGAGTTAGCCGCGGTGATTCATGCAC
This sequence comes from Nicotiana tomentosiformis, assembly GCF_000390325.3. Taxonomy (NCBI): domain Eukaryota; kingdom Viridiplantae; phylum Streptophyta; class Magnoliopsida; order Solanales; family Solanaceae; genus Nicotiana; species Nicotiana tomentosiformis. Next base: position 93,565,789 of record NC_090823.1, read on the forward strand.
TAAAGATGTGGAGGCACTATTTGTATGGCATTCATGTTGATATCTATACGGACCATAAGAGCCTTCAGTATATATTCAAGCAAAAGGAATTGACTTTACGACAGAGGGGATGGTTAGAGCTACTAAAAGACTATGATGTTGATATTTTATACCATCCAGGAAAGGCGAATGTAGTAGCCGACGCCCTCAGCCATAGATCTATGGGTAGCTTATCATATTTACAGCCAGAGAAGAGTGAGATAGCTTGTGAGATTCATCAGGTAGCTAATCTTGGAGTTTGATTACTTGATTCAGGTGGTACCAGAGTTACTATTCAGGACACGGCAACATCCTCTCTAGTAACTGAAGTGAAGGAACGCCAGTATGAAGATCCTGTGCTAGATCACTACAGAGATACAACCCCTCAAAAGGTGAAGACACCATTGGAGATTACATGAGATGGAGTCCTCAGATATCGAGGTCGATTATGTGTTCCTAATGTAGCAGGGTTGCGCCAGCAGGTTATGGGAGAAGCTCACTATTCTCGTAATTCTATTCGTCCAGGAGCGACGAAGATGTATCATGATATCAGGGGAATATACTGGTGGAATGGAATGAAGAAGGATATAGTAGAGTTTGTTACTCAGTTCCCTAATAGTCAGCAGGTTAAGATTGAGTATCAGAAACCCGATGGATTATTGTAGGCTATAGAGATTCCGACTTGGAAATGGGAAGTGATTAACATAGATTTCATCATAGGCTTACCTCGTACACAGCGTAAGTCCAATTCTATTTGGGTTATTATTGATAGACTTACAAAATCAGCCCATTTTGTGCCTGTCAGGACTACGTATTCAGCAGAGGATTATGCAAGGATTTTCATTAAGGAGATAGTACGACTTCATGGTGTCCCTATATCTATTATCTAAAATAGAGGTGCTCAGTTTACAACCAATTTCTGGAGGTCCTTCCAAAATGGATTGGGGACTCAGGTAAGTCTTAGTACAATATTTCATCCCCAAACAGACGGTCAGGTTGAGCATACTATTCAGAAACTGGAGGATATTCTACGGGCTTGTGTGATGGACTTCAGGGGTAACTGGGATGATTATCTTCCAATTATTGAGTTCGCATATAATAATAGTTATCATTCCAGCATTCAGATGGCTCCATACGAAGCTTTTTACTGACGGAAGTGTAGGTCACCTATCGGATGGTTCGAGGTTGGAGAAACTAAGTTAGTAGGACCAGAGTTGGTACAACAGGCAGTTGAGAAAATTAAGCTTATACGGGAAAGGCTATTAGCAGCTCAGAGTCGTCAGAAGTCATATGCAGATAATCGACGATGAGACTTGGAGTTTCAGGTAGATGACTAGGTATTCCTAAAGGTATCACCGATGAAAGGCATTATGAGATTCGGTAAGAAAGGAAAGCTTAGCCCTCGGTACATTGGACCTTATAAGATCATACACAAAGTAGGCCAGGTAGCATATGAGTTAGACTTGCCTTCCAACTTGGAGTCAGTACATCCAGTTTTTTACATGTCTATGCTCCGCAAGTGTATTGGAGATATTTCTAGAGTCGTTCCAGCTGATGATGTTCAGGTCACAGAGCATCTATCATATGAGGAAGCTCCTATTGCTATACTAGATAAACAGGTTCGGAGATTGAGAACTAAAGACGTATCTTCGGTTAAAGTACTTTGGAGGAACAATAATGTGGAGGGGATGACTTGGGAAGCTAAAGAAGACATGAAGTCTAGGTATCCTCACTTGTTTCCGCTTCTGGAGGAGGATCGGACTGAGACATCATAGCCTTAGGTACGTATATGGTATTGATTCTTATGTTAGTTATTGTCATTGGTCGTGTGAGACCATTGGTGTTATTGATGATTGTGGCTCTGTGTGGCTTTGTATTGTTCGATTTTCTGTCTGACAAGTTGATAATGGTACCATTACAGAGGAGACTCTACCAAAATTTCTCTAAATATCTAGTAGTTTAACATTCGAGGACGAATGTTTCTAAGGGGGGAAGATTGTTACACCCTGTGCATCCCAAGGAGATGTATAATGAGTATGAGACTTGTTAATCATGATTTAAATGAGTTTAAAGTCATAATATGACTATATATGATGTTTGGATAAAACATATAAAGTTTGAGAAAAATCAGATTAAAGTTGCGAAAAAACCAACTAAGGATTTACCCTGTAACAGAGCTTTTTGAGAAATAAATTTCGTGTGCTATATGAGGTCTTTTTTGGGCATATTATATACCAATTTGAAGGTATTGGAATGTAGTTTTCCAACTCTCTTAACTGTTCATTCATACGACATCTGGATAAAAAGATATAAGCGTCGGAAGATGGGCGAATGAGAGGGTGCCAAGCTAGCACCTCTTTGACTTTTCAAAAGTTGATAAATTCGTTTTCTAATAGTTAGACCTCACGGGGCAGTGATCGGAAGCTGTGAGTTTGAGTTATTTGACTTGTAGTGGACTGTTTTGTGTTGCTTTGGGCTGTCTATTGTGCTGCTGATTTATGGAGTTTGGAAGGATAAAAAGGGCGTGGAGAAACGCCACATGTGGTAGGGTAGTAGGTTGGTCGCTCTTCGTTGTAGTTACAGGCTAATTGATAACTTGTTGATTGGGTGTATTATGGTATATTTGGGGGTTTTGTTGTACTGAAGGTCCCGGATTGTAATTAGGTTGGTTTTGAGTTGCTGATTGTATTCCGCTTGTATCTCGCCTATAGTAGGCTTGAGGGAGTAGTAAAATCAGGGGAAATGCTGCCCGTTTTATTTTAGAATCGAGTTATCGTTTGAGATACGTAATATACTACCGCCATCTAAATTGTACACGTATTTCTTTGTTATAGGGTTGGCACGCTAGTTGTCATAAGCTAGTTGTTGAGTTGCATTGACGACTTGAGGTATGTTAAGGCTATACCTTCTTTTCTTTTGGTATGATCCATACGATACAAATGAAATGAGTAAACGCACAACTTTCATAAATGACTCTATTCATAAAAATACTAGAGATGCTTATGTTCTTGATTCCCCATGTGAATTATTATTATATCTTCAATTCATGGGTCTCAAAAAAATACGTAGTTGATAAAGTTTATCCGAAGGGCATATTGATCTTATAATATCCCGAAAAATCTTATTAACGTATTTATTATGCATTTTATTCATTTATACATGTATATTGACCCATGACCAGATGGCGTTATATATGCGTATATTATATATATATAGGATATGGGAAAAGGTTACGGCGTTATATACGCACCACCACCCGATCAGCTGTATATCTTGATGATTTTGCCCACAGTGGCCAAGATGATATGATGGGATGCCCTCAGAGACTTGATGATGTTATGTACACCTATACCTATGCATGATACGATATTTACATGCACGTGCATAACATTATAAATGTTTCAGGATTCACAAAGTTATTTAGACTCACAGGTGGAATTCTTTACCCCATGTTTCATCTATGTCTTTTATGTACTGATTTTCATGCCTTACATACTCAGTACATTATTCATACTGACATTCCTTTTGCCTGGGGATGCTGTGTTTCATGCCCGCAAGTGCAGGTAGACAGGCTGACGATCCCCCTTCTTAGAATCCTTGATTAGGGAAAGTTGGTCTGCTCCATTTGATCCGGATCTGCTTTGAGTTTTGGTACGATGTATTTGCATACATATATGAGTACGACGGGGCCCAGTCCTGTTCTTTATACAGTTGTACACTCTAATAGAGGTCTGTAGACAGTCATGTATAGTTAGATAGTATGTGGCCTTGTCGGCTCGCCCTACCGTATTTCGTATATATATATATATATATATATATATATATATATATATATGTCTTTTGGGCATATTTTCCCACATAGGTTGTTCATATGAATTAGTAGTTTATTTCCAGACGTTATGCATGACCTATACTTATTTTATGTTTATATCTTAGACGAATTCTTAGGGGTGTTCGATAAGTAGAACTCAAGCACTCGTCACTGCCCATCGGTTTGGGTCGTGACACTAAGCTTCTTAAAATAAGGTCCCTCCGGGAAGTGAAATACTCTGAATGGCTAGCAAACGTAGTAGTAGTCCCTAAGAAAGGAAACAAACTAAGAATGTGTGTGGATTACAAGGATTTAAACTTTCCCTTTGCCTAACATCGATCGCATGATCGTTGCCACTGCCGGCCACAAGATCCTCAATTTTCTCGATGCCTATTCCGGGTACAACCAAATTCAAATGAACCCGGATGATCAAGAAAAGACCTCGTTCATCACTAAGTATGGCACATACTCCTATAATGTAATGCCATTCGGATTAAAAAATTGCTGGTGCCACTTACCAGTGCCTAGTAAACCGGATGTTCGAAGAACAAATAGGGAAATCTATGGAGGTTTACATCGATGATATGTTAGTTAAGTCCCTACGAGCAGAGGACCATTTGAAGCATTTGCAGGAAACCTTCAGTATATTGAAGAAGTACAACATGAAGTTGAATCCAGAAAAATGCGCGTTCAGAGTTGGGTCAGGTAAATTTCTCGGATTCATGGTATCCAACCGAGGAATCGAGATCAACCGTGACAAGATCAAAGCTATCGAGGATATCACGGTAGTGGACAACGTGAAGGCCGTGCAGAGGCTAACTGGGCGCATAGCCGCCCTAGGGCGATTTATCTCGAGGTCCTCCGATAAGAGTCATCGATTTTTCACATTGATGAGGAAGAAAAATAACTTCACATGGACTCCGGAATGCCAACGGGCCCTGGAAGAACTTAAGCAGTACTTGTCGAGCCCGCCACTACTTCACACGCCGAGGGCAGACGAACAAGTATACTTATATTTGGCAGTATCAGAGATAGCGGTAAGTGGAGTCCTAGTTCGGGAAGAACAAGGTACGCAATTTTTGATTTATTATGTTAGCTGGACCTTAGGTGAGCCGAAACAAGATATCCCTACCTAGAAAAATTGGCGCTCGCTTCGTTAAGCACCTAGGAAACTGAAACCGTACTTTCAATGTCACCCTATATATGTTATGACAATTTACCCATTGCAAAATATAATGCATAAACCCGAGATTTTGGGGCGATTGGCCAAGTAGGCTGTAGAGATCATCGGGTACGATATTGAATATCGACCCCGAACAACCATTAATTATCAAATTTTGGCAGACTTCGTGGCAGACTTCACGCCGGCCCTAATACCCCAGGTCGAAAGAGAGTTGTTGGTAAACTCATGGACGTCCTCTAGAATCTGGACCCTCTTTACGGATGGTGCGTAGAACACAAAGGGGTCCGGACTTTGAATCATACTAAAGCTACCCAGAGGCAACGTGGTTAGACAATCAATTAGAACAGTGAAATTGACTAACAATGAGGCCGAATATGGGGCCATGATTGTAGGTCTCCAACTAGCCAAAAGCTTGGGGGCAGAAGTGATCAAAGCTAAGTATGACTCCCTCCTTGTGGTGAATCAGGTTAACTGAACGTTCAAAGTTAGAGAAGAATGAATACAGAGGTACCTAGATAAGTTACAAGTAACTTTACATCGATTTAAAGAATGGACTTTGAAACACATACCTCAAGATCAAAATAGTGAGGCCGATGCACTCGCAAACATAGGGTCGTCGGTCGAGGATGATGTGCTTAACTCAGGGGCCGTCGTGCAAGTCATGAGGTCAGTAGTCGAAGAAGGTAACACCGAGATAAACTCCATGAGCTTAACCTGGGATTGGAGAAATAAATACGTAGAATATTTGAAGACCGGGAAACTTCCCTGAGATCCAAAAGAATCGAGGGCCGTGCGCATAAAGGCTTCCCGATTCACCTTGTCTGAAGACGTAACCTTGTTCAGAAGAATGTTCGATGGCCCACTAGTAATATGTCTGGGACCGGGAGATACCGAGTGTGTTCTGAGGGAAGTTCACGAGGGCACTTGCAGAAATCATTTAGGCGCCGAATCATTGTGTCAAAAGATAATTAAAGTCGGCTATTACTGGATCGACATGGAAAAATATGCGAAGTATTTTGTTCAAAAATGTGACAATTGCCAAAGATATGCTCCAATGATTCACCAGCCTAGGGAACTGCTACATTCAGTCCTGTCACCGTGGCCATTCATGAAGTGGGGAATGGACATCGTTGGACCTCTTCCATGGGCACCAGGTAAGGCTCAATGTATCTTATTTACGACTGACTATTTTTCTAAGTGGGTTGAAGGATATGCATACGAGAAGGTTAAGGAGAAGGAAGCCATCAACTTCATTTGGGACCACATCATATGTCGGTTATGGATGCCATCCGAAATTGTGTGTGACAATGGGAAACAGTTTATCGGCAGCAAAGTGACCAAGTTTCTCAAAGATCATAAGATCAAAAGAATCTTATCGACACCTTATCACCCTAGCGGGAATGGTCAAGCCGAATCGACCAACAAAACCATGATCCAAAATAGTAAGAAGAGGTTAACTGACGCCAAAGGGAAATGGAAGGAGATCCTACCCGAAGTCCTTTGGGCATACCGCACTACTGCGAAATCCAGTACTGGGGCTACTTCATTTTCATTGGTTTATGGCGCCAAAGCCTTAATACCGGTCATAGTCAGGGAACCAAGTATCAGATACCGATATGCAACAAAGGAGTCAAATGACGAGGCCATGAATATGATATTGGAACTATTGGATGAAAGGCGTGAGGCCGCCCTTGTTCGATTGGTTGCCCAAAAACAACGGATCGAGAGGTATTACAATCGAAGGGCCAACCTTCGATACTTTAATGTCGGGGACTTAGTGCTAAGGAAAGTCAGCCTAAACACCCGAAATCCGAACGAAGGAAAATTGGGTTTGAACTGGGAAAGACCGTACCAGATTCTCGAGGTCACCGGGAAAGGATCCTATAAGCTCGAAATTATGAACGGAGAACAACTACCGAGCAATTGGAATATATCCCACATAATACGATATTGCTGCTAAGGTACAACCCCATTTCATTTCCTTTTTATTTCGGACTAACACTTGCAGGTGATCAACAAGAAGCGGCACGAAGTTTTTAGGTCTGAAAGCACGCGTTGCACTTTTTTTTCCTTTGACCGGTTTTGTCCCAAATGGGTTTTTCGGCAAGTTTTTTAACGAGGCAACAATGGATCGTGCTTATTTAGAATCAAGTCCGATCATGAATCGATATCGAAGGTCAATTCAACAATATCCGAGGTCCCTCTACATTCAACCTCGAATACTAAGGGGGGGAGGTATTACCCTCGTATATGCATTACCTTCGGATATCAAATTTAGCGAGGAAATTACTTTGTAAAGGAAGGGTCTCGATAGGTAGGATTTATTGTAAGGGCCAAACGGTCAAACAAACCGTGCCCATATTGATTACTCGAACCCTAGGATAAAACATGTACGCATGTATGACTGCTTTGCACAATAATAAAGAGAAGTACTTTCCTTTCAATCGTCTCATGTTTTAAAAAATTTTCCTCTTTACATCACTTAAAGAGTTGCGTACTTCCAATCTCCTAAAAATAACGAGCCCAAGGGTGGTCTATAACAGGAATATGAACGACCACTCCCTCACTTGGGGACCGCAGTCCGAAAAACTCGAACAAGCCCAAGTCACTAGGCCTCAGGGGCATAAGACCTATTAGGAAACTCTCCGATTTTTAAAGGCAACGGCCACCCCACTCGGGGACTGTTATCTTGGGCAAGCCTGGATAGCTCGGGAAAACAAGTGCAATGGGCTGCTCCCAAACTAAAAGGCTACGGCCAAAAAACTAGGCCTTCGAAAAAGAAAATTTCACAACCGTTTCTAAAGGCTACCCTCGGCAAACTACAATCTCGGCTACCTACTTAGGCAAAGGTTCTGGTAACGGGCAAGGTTTGTACAAACTTTCGAACACAGCCTAAATTACTTTATGTTAAGGCGTTTCGGCCCTTATGAATACAAGTAATAAAGTAAAGGAAACATTTGAAAGCCAAAGGGGAAAGAAAGCCTTGTATATATAATCTTTTTACAAAGACCAGAATGGCCCGATATAGAAATGTACAATGGCCAAAGCACCTCAAAAAGATGCAAAAAGCAACAAAAAAAACATCTAAAGTCCTAGGTGGCCTAAGCGGCTTGGTCCTCTTCGGGGGAAGCCTCTTCATCCTCTGGGTCTTCCCTACCTTCAGATTCAGTTAAGCTCTCGGAGTCTTCCTCAGGAAAAGCCAGCTTCCGAGCCCTAGCTTCTTCTACCTTGGCATTCTCGATTTCTGCCAGTATGTCAAAGCCCTGAGCATGGACTCCCTCAAGGGCTTCCCTTCGAGCTTCCCACCTTGCATGATCCACCATGCTCTTGGCTTGTGCCTGAATAGCTTCGATGTCAACCTTGAATTGGGCCACTTTAGCATCGGCCTTGGTACTGGCTATGGCCACCTTAGATTTGGCTGCCTCGAGCTTCGTGGCCAGGCTCTCTTGGCTAGAAACAGCCGAATTACGCTTAGATTGGAGCTCCTCGATCCTCTTGGCCTGCACCGAGGTCTTCTCCTTTGCATCCCGAAGCTGAGCCTCGGCCAACGCCAGTTGTGTTTGGACAGATTCCTTTTGCGAGGTTATGAGGTCCATATTTTTCTTGAACTCCTCGGCCTCAATTTGTATCGCGTCTATCTGCGCCTGGAGCTGCCTGGAGCTGCCCGATTTGTTCAAGCCTTTGTCAAACCTGCAGGATCGGATCGTTTGCCACTGAGTCCAGTTCGTTGTCACTATCTTCAATTACTCGATTTACCTGTTCGGCCCACTCGGTATGCTCCTTCCGAGCCGCTTCTAACTCAGTCTGAAGCTTCTCACTCAGAAGATTATAAGTATCCCTCTTCTCGGTGAGCTCCTGAACCTCAGCCTCGTGCTGGGTTAACTCCTCCCGGATTCGGAGGAAAGTCTTATGGTGCAATACCGAGGACTGTAAGCGTAAAGAAAGGTGTTAGGATTATTTACAACTTCAAATTTAAAATAAATAATTGAGTGACACTCGAAGTTACTCGATTCAAAGCGTGTTGGGCTTCATTGAATAGGCAAGGTGCTTCCACGACGTCCCTCACGGCTTGGTCCTCTTCGGTCACCAAGCAACTAAGGTAGCTAGCAACCCTCACGAGGGCAGAGAAAACCCGGACATCCTCCGAGACAGAGAAAACTATCGACCGCCTACGATCAAGGTTAACACTTGGGGTCGGGAACTGATCCACTAGCTTCGGGCTCGATGAAGACCCACTGGCACCCGATGATGGTACCTTCCTTGGTACCGACAAGTCACCAAGCCCGGAGAAATCTTCTGAAGCAGTGGACTCTAACCCATCCAAGAAGTTGTGGATATCAGTCGCCCCCTGAGGCCCCTCATAAGAACGACCTTCTAGCATACCGGCCTCGCGTATCATGGCTTTTGATATCTGAGGGGACCCGATAAGGTTGATCGCTCCAACTCATCCCTCGGGGCACCTCCCTCTGCCCGAGAAGTGTCGGCCTTGGTCTCTTTCTCGACCTCCCTGGCCTGGGGCAAAGCAGCCGCACCCCGTTCCGGTTCGCAGGTACCGGCCAATACCTTCTCAACATCCTCTTCAGTTTGGGGCAAAGCGGTCTGCACCCGAGCCACTAGCTCGGAGTTATATTCTTCTTTAGATTCATCCCTTAGTCGGTGGATCGAGTCCGGTGGGAGGGCGCTGGTACTTTCCTTAGCTTTACTCACTAGTCTCCTCTTTGGTTTTTTCTTCTCCGAGTTCGGGGAACTCAGAGCCCTTCTTCTCTTCTTTTCATCACCCTACCTCGGAGCAGGGGACTCGAGAGGCACATCCTCATTACCGGATGGAGGCCTCATAGCAACGTCCTTGGGAGACTTAAAAGAGAAAATAGTTAAGAATTCGACAGCGAAAGGAGTAAATCAAACATTATTACATCAGGAAAGAAAACTTACCATGATTACAAGCCTCCCATCGACCTTTCGATAATTCCATCCAAGCACGCTCAAAATATGGCCTCTGTGACACAAGGCCCTAGACCCATTCCTTGAATTGAGGAATCACGTCCGGCATCTGGGCCGCAACTGCAACACCAAAAACACCCATAAAAAAGGAGATAAGAGGAGAAACAATAGATTAAATCTTCAAGGCAAAGTAATACTTACATTTCATCTTCCATTTCTCGGAAAATGGCATGTCCTCGGCAGGGATCAAATCCGAAGTCTTTATTCGAACAAAATGGCCCATCCAACCTCGGTCTCGAGCCTCATCTATACTCAAGAACGGGGCCCTACTAGCCCGGCGAGCAAGCTCGAGTAGCCCCCCTCGATAGAGTCGGGGACTGTAGAGACGCATAAGGTGATCGAGGGTGAAAGAACATCCTTCAGTTTTGTTTACGAAAGATCGAAGGAGAATCACTATTCTCTAGACCGAAGGGTGAATCTGGCCAAGAGTCACGTCATACATCTTGCAGAAGGCAATAATGATCGGGTCTAAGGGACCCAACGTGAAGGGGTAAGTGTAAACTCTTAAAAAACCCTCCACGTGGGTAGTAATTGACTCCTCAGGCGAAGGCACCACCACATGTTTATTGGCCCAGTTGCAATCTTCTTTAACCTTGGTGAGGAGATCATCGATGATTGAACATATGTACCTCGAGACCGGCTCGCATCGACCCGGTACCGAGGAAGTTTTTTCAATCTTAAAATCGGCAACGGTCGGGCACCCTGCAGGAACGAACTCCTCAGGGTGTGGTTCCGCCGCAGCCCCATTGCCGGCGAGCCGTGATGAAGAGGCGGCCTCCTTTTGTGGGACAATCTTAGAAGTTTTCGCCATTGCAGAAGTGAAGAAAAGGAAATTAGGAAGGTATGTTTAGCGGTTTGCTAAAAATTCAAGAAATTTGGGTGCAAGAGTTGGAGAGCAAAGGGATTTTTGAACAACAAGAATAGGAGGAGCTTTGAACATAAAGTTTGAATAAATGAAAGTTAGGGTATTTATAGCTTGCTGATGACGGTTCAGAACCTGTAGTGGCCGACCAGCAACTGACAGGCATTTGATGCCTTAGTAACTGGGCCTACGGGACGTTTCGATATTCGTTTGTCGCTTACGTCATGGCCCATCGAGAGGGGATTCAGAAGTTCATATCATTTCTCGTCATCTTCTCTCCGAGAAATGAGGGGACTATCTGTATACGGTCAAAATCAGGTTCGCCTCTTGTGCAACTAATCGAGACTGAAAAATGGTAGGTTAAAGGTCAATCTCGAATTATATCGAACCGAGGTGCGAAGCTATATCGTTAAACTCGAGACCATGTCATCGAACAAAATCGAGATCAGACGAGTTCGAGGGAAATTTACCAAGTCGAATAACAGAAGGACGAAATATCCGTGATCGGTTGTAGATCACGGCGAAAATCTTGGCACGTATCAAGGATAGATCGATTGATTAGCAAATCATGAGATTTCTTACCTTGTATAGAATTGTATCAAGAGTAGGACTCTCCTACTATATAAAGGGGGTCTGATCATTTATAAGCGGACACATTACGCAACATAAAGCAATATACTGTCATTTTCTAGCTTTTTATCATCTTGTTATTCTGTTCATACATCCAGTTGAGACATCTCTCCGATCAAGGGTGATCGAACTCGAGGGCCAAGGCTGTTTGATTTGGCAAACAGTTTGGTATAAGGTTGTTCGATTCGTGCAGTTTGCATTAATTTTTTTATCGTCAATTTCAATTTTAATCTGTTTCCTTAATTTGTATCAAGTGATATCACGTATCCTTAAAACCGCGTATAAATTCAATCCGACCTGGACAACCGCCATAGGGAGAGGCATATTAGATCTATTAGACAAATAATCTTATGATTAAGACTATTAAATATTATTCTTGCGAGCTGTGAAAAAACCTTAAAGCACATACGATATAGTATTTCATTCGGTGTCATCTTTTTCTTCTTTTCTTTTTTACGAGTACCCTATTTCATTGATAAACCGCTGAATGTTATTTCCTATGTTAAAATCAGGCGGATAGTCTTATTACTTTAAGCTCATTCTTTCAAGGATATATGGAAGGGATTTCCTAGGTTGGTTCTTGAATTACTAGGTGGTCAAATGAAAATATACTAAAAAAGAAATTCAAATAAAGTATGTAATTTGATTGAAGAATGGCTGCTTATCTTCAGAAAAATCAATACTAGAAATAACATGCTTTGGCTGCTAAGCATGAGAAACTATTACGTATGCTGTACTGCTTTACCTTTTTCTGTTTTTTTCTTCATGTCTAGACAATCAACAAATTGGTCAGTTAGAAATGTATGTTCTGCTATTATTTTATAGCATTCTCTAATTGTAAATTATACAAATTTAAAAACTCTTAACTTAATTACACCATATTTTGTGGGCGTTGTGCGCCCCAACTGTTTTTTTTTCTTCTTCTTTTAGTATTCAGTATTCAAAATCCACTGACCTTAACTAATTTGAATTCACGTGGATTAAACCTATTTATTAGTACATCATTGCCTATTGAAAGGCTCTTCATTCCCAAATGATTAAGAGTGAAGATTCCAACCATACGATCATGCCCCCCGATGGTTCCCACCTAACAATTCTTCATTTGATCATGGGTGCCTATGAAATATTTATTTTACTTTTAAAAAGAATAGGGACTCAGTTTCTCAACAACAAAAAAAAAATAACTTGGAAAAAAAAGGTTGTGGTTTAAAGTTTAAGAGAGAATTAGCAATCACCTAAACGCAAACTTTAAAATTTCACTTTCGTTATAATTTTCATCCTTACGAAATTCATGCCAATTTATTTTATTATAATTAATCATTTTGACTAGATCACACAGCCAAATGGATAATTACTTTAATTTCTTTCTAATCATCTACCAAACAAATAAAACATATGTAAGCTTATTAGCCGCCTAATTACCCCAAAGCACAAACAAGGCAACCCCACCAAATTTTTTCTGTAATTGTCCTCTTCATATATATATATATATATATATATATATATATATATACACACTTCCTCTATCTCAAAAAGATTGGCACTATTACTATTTGGGAAATCTATGATGTTGTTCTTTGACTACATTTTTCTCAAATATTTTATAAATATTTTAAATTATTTTGACTTATATATATATAATACTTTTTATGTAGTTTCCAAAAATATAAATTTTATATTAAAGTACTTTGACTCTCATATTCCGAACTATGCCAATCTTTTTGAAACAAGGTGTATGTTTTCCTAAATTTATCCTGCACAGAAATAAATTGAACTAATTAAAATATCTTTGCATGACCAAGTCTAAGTGTTTGTCATGTTTCTCCTAACTTCTTCTTTGGTCATACTTTTGATGTACTCCTTATCTTGACGTGGAACTGAAAAAAAATGCAAGGAAAAAAGTTATAGAACTAAGCGTTTTGCTAATCTTTTCCCCCATTTTTCTACACCATCATCATCTTTTTCTGTTGGTAGTTTTTGAGTACCAAACTTTTTTGTATTTACTCACTTTTTCCCTTCACGTTTTATTTATTTCTTCAAAAGGAAAGATTTGCCGTTAGAGGGCAAAAAGTACATGAAGAGTCCCTTTATAAATCCATAACTTATTCATAATTTCTTCAATATATATTCAAAATTACCCAAGGCTTAATTTGATATACATTCACTTTATTCCAAAATATGAGTAGTTTTAGTCACAAGAACAAGGTCCAATATTCCAAAGGAAATGAGGTGAAACCAACAAAAGATTATGCTGCAGGCCAATATTCACCAAATCTTTCGCAACTGCCTGAAAAAACAAAGGCAGTAGCTTTTCATGACATAAAAATTCCTCCTCCGCCGTGTTTTTACCAGCGGCCGCCGCCGTTGAAAAGTTCCTCAAGAAGGGGTTTTAAGAAACAAGATGATGATCCATTCTTGATAGCATATAAAGAGTGCACAAAAACCTCAAGAAAAGGGAAGTTTTTGGGTGGTTTAAGCAAGGATGATTTTGGGTACTTTGGGATGAAGAAAAAGAACAATAATATGTCTGTTTTTTCATGTAAGCATTCATGCAGTGTGAGGGAAGAAAGTGTTATCAACTTGTCACAACTACCTATTTCAAGATCGTTAAGGGAGAAAAGAGGACTTCGTCGATATCCAGTAGCAACAGAGGGAGAAGATCGGTAGTAGAAAGTAACGAATTACAGACTCAGAAACTCGGCAAGGAACGTTCTCAAGTTTGAGACATGATACTTGTGTATTTTGTTCCCTAAATGCACTCTGCAAAATAGTCCAAATTTTGTTCTAAGATACAATAATATAATGATCTAATTTTGTTTTTGCTTCCTTCTTTCTCTTTCAGTCCGTCTCGTTTCTACACTAGTTGAGTGCTGATCTTTTATATGACTTGTTAGTAGTGGCGGAGCCAGAATTTTCGTTAAGGGGTGTCAAAATATATAAAAGTAAAAATACCAGAAAATTAAGGAGAGTCAATACATAATATATATACATATAATTTATTTTTTTACCTAGCTACACAGTACTTTTCCCGCAAGGGGTGTCATCCTATGAGGTCCGCCACTGCCTGTTAGTAGTTGTCAGTGAATATGGAGAAGGAAAAGAATGCAAGTTGTCCTATTCATTGATAGGATATTAAAGGAAAGAAGGTGTTTTAGGCACTTCTTATACAATTTGAATTAAAATTATTGACGGAAAATTTTGGAGGAAAAATCAAATTAATATACTGAGGTGGATTCAGGATTAAATTTAATAGGTTCGGCATGTGATGTTCTTAAATGGAAACCATTGTACTTTAAAATTGTACATTATTCAGATTTAATATTTGTTTGAAAATTTAATGAATCTCTTGTTAGATCGTTTGCACCCGCGCCACTGTTTATATATGTTTTGCATTTTCTTTCTTACACATGTAAGGGTTTTTGTCCTGATTTTCTTATCATATTTGAATTTTACTTTTGTCTTAAAGGAAAGTCAAAATATTACCATAATTGCTTTTATTTTTCCTAAAAGGAAAATATAATTCTCTTTCATATTTGGTTATTCTTTGTCTTAGGAGAAAATGTTTGGACATCTATAAATTTAAGACATCCTTCCCACAACTAAAATATATAAAAGAACCTCCACAATATAGTACGTACAAAAGTTTTGTTTAAGGGGAGAATTTATTCTCTCATAAAGTTTTTTTCTCTTTTATTTTAATAAATCATATGTAGGTCAATTGACCAAAACGTATTAATAGAGTATGCTTCTTTTAATATAGTTTTCTTTGTCGTCTGATTATAGTGTTCAAGGTTTACAAACTATTAGTTTTCGCATGACGCCTTGTTATTTTCAATCCCAGCAAATGGTATTAGAGCTAATGGTTCAACGAGGTGAAAAACAAGTACATAGAAAATTCAGATCAAGTTGCAGCCTATTGACGGTAATGAAGATTTTTTATCAAACAAGTTTTTTTAAAAAAAGTCTGACGAGCTACATGTGGAGATGAATTTTCAACCATATTTTAAAAAAAGCTACTGCTACATCTTTAAAATCAAAACTCATTTTTAATCCTGCAAAGGGCTTATTTTTAACCATGCAAAGGGCTCACTTACCCTAGAAAGGGCTCATTTTTAACCTTGTAAAGAGCTACAAAAATTTTAACCCGAAAGGGTTACAATACTTTTAACCCGCAAGGGTTCTATTTTTAAAACATGTCAAGCAACAGTGAAGAAGACAATGCACGTGAAGAATGTGAATCAAATCTTATCCCAAAATCAGGCAAAAAAGGGAAGATTTGTTAGGGTTTTACATTGATTTTCTTATCATATTTGAATTTTACTTTTCTCTTATCATATTATCATAATTGTTTTTACTTTTCCTGAAAGGAAAATATAATTCTCTTTCATATTTGGTTATTCATTGTCTGGGAAAAAAGGTTTGAACATCTATAGATTTAAGACATCCTTCCCAGAACTAGAACATAGAAGAATCTCCACAATATAGTTCGTACGAATGTTTTATTTAAGGAGAGAATTTATTCTCTCATAAGTTTTTTTCTATTTTATTTTAATAAATCGTATGTAGGTCACTTGACCAAACCATATTAATAGACTATGCTTCTTTTAATATAGTTTTCTTTGTCGTATGATTATCGTGCTCAAGGTTTGCAAACTATTAGCTTCTTCATGACGCCTTGTTATTTTTGATCCCAACAAGACACACAAAATTGAAAAGTGACGTAAATTTTTTTATGTTTTACTCTATATTATTTGTACTAGTTGTCAAACCACAAATATTTGTTCACAGAAAGAGAAAACAAAATTGTATGACATATATGTATGGATCAAAAATTACCTTTGACATGACCAATGCGTATTAGCAGTAAGAAGGCCCTCATGGGCTGCCACGTGTCACCAGTACGATTTTGATAAATGCCTGCCCAAGGTCGAAGTGGTCTCAAAAGCAGCAAATGGCAGAGCCGATGAAGTTATTGAAGATCAAGGTCGAAGAGTCAGAGAGGATTAGGGTCGAGGTCGAGCACTCACCATAGACAGAGTGATTAACGACTTGTTTTAGGATAAGACATCCAAAGAGAATATTTTAGTAGATATTCTCTGTACATGTACTATTAGGGTTTTTTAGGTATATGTTCCCTATAAATAGAAAGAGACACAAGGATAGGGGACATGTGATATTCACTTGTAAGAAAACACAATGACTTTCTATAGAGAATCTGGCTTTATTGATAACATACAACAAATACTTTTTTCCTAAGATTCTCGCCTAACGTTTTCACTTGATCCAAGAACAGTCTGAACATTCGAAGGCTCATCAATCATTCATCATTGTCAGAAGAAATATCCATAGATCTCACCCATTTTCGGGTGACTCACACGTTCTCATTTACTTAAATATCATTTATTTCTATTTATTGTTAACATATCATTTAGATATTAATATTGGCTAAGATTGACTTAATTTTATTAAATCTAATTGCTTAAACCTAGATCTAAATTTTGGGGTCAAATAGTTTGGTACCGTATGTGGGGATTTCTTAGCTAATCTTTTAGTTTCCTTTAAATCTACAACTCACGTAAAGTTCTAACCTGATAAACCACAAGTCTTTTCTTTTTATCTGCACGTACAAAAATTTACATGGCAGGTTACCAAGGAGACAGGACTAAAGTGACATGTGACATCCCTGACATCCTCATGAATGCTATCAACAAGAGCTATGCGACACTGGGCGATGACGTGACACCCACTACCTCCCCCAGGCGCGAGAGGTCGCCTCCCCCTATTGTAGCACAACAAAACCAAATAGAAAAGGGGCCTCCACGTCCACAGGAGAATGAACACCACCGGCCGTGAAAAAGCTCCTCGAAGCGTGATTGACCAACACATTAGTAAGTGTGCTCAACAAGCAAGCTCCATGCACGTCAATAGAGACCGCTAGAGCCTACACGGTACAACGAGGAGACGAACAAGGTGATCAACTAGACCCTCCAATGCCAGGTATAACTCATAATATTACTAATAGTGCAGGTGACGACGTCCTCGCCGTTGTTTTGAAGAGGATAAAAGAAATGGAAAATGAGAAACAAATGCTCAGAGATCAAATGAAAGAACACCAAGAACGAGTTAACAAGATACCGGGCGCCCCTAAGCTACTACCAAAGAGGGACGCCAACAGGTTCGTAGAATTATAGCGAGGAAGCATCCCCACATGCCATGCCAAAGACCTTCAAAATGCCACCATATCTTAGGATATATGATAGAATGACCGACCCCTCATGTGACTCATTATGTCACCGCCGTGAAGGGAAATGATCTCACCAAGGAACATGTGTCCTATATTTTGCTGAAAAAAATTGGTGAAACCCTCACGGGAGGGGCATTAACATGGTATTCACAGCTACCAGCCCACTCAATAGAAAACTTCAAAGAAATGGCCGATAACTTCGTGATGACACACGCTGGGGCCAAGAAAGCCGGAAAAAGAGTAAATGACATCTTCGCCATCAAAACGTCCCTAGGAGAGGGACTTAGGGACTTCCTAGCCCGATTCAATAGGGTTAGGATGACCTTACCAAATGTGTCCAAAGGGATGTCAGTCGCATCCTTTCAGAACGGGTTGAGCAGAGAGGGTTCAAGAGCGACCAAACAACTGCTGAGCCGGTTAATGAAATACCCTCCAGCTACTTGGGACAAAATCCATAATGTTTATTGTGCTGAAGTCCGAGCAGACGATGATGACCTTAGCGGCCCGACTCGACGGCTCATCTCGGTACAAACCGAGCCCAAGAAAGAACGAAGAGATAACATAAGGAGGGATCACCCAGTATCATGGCCAAATAGGGAACTACATCAGCTTTATGTTAGGGCCCTCGTCCCTCTTTCCTCCCGCTACGATGATGGCCCATTTAGGCCTAGGGCGGGGACTTGATAAGTGGGAATTTTGACTACTTATTAGCGGTTTTTAGCTTTCGTTTTAGTCCAAAAGTGTCTAATTGTATTCCCAAAAACTGATGAAATAGTCTTACCTAAAGGAGTATTGAAAATGAGCCACTACGATGAAATCCAACTCAAGAAGGAGTGATCTGAACAAGGACAAAAATCAGGCACAAAAGCTCAAGTGCGAACCGCAAATTTCTATCTGCGGCCGCAGAATATGAAGGAAAATCAATAGAGCCCCAGTTCAAAGTGCGGACCGCACAATTATTGTGCGGCCACAGAAGCTACGTAAGAGACAAAGTTCAGAGAGTTTCATTTAAAGCTCAAGAAGAAATGCGGGCTGCACAATAATTGTGCGGCCGCACCCAGAATTGTGCGGACCGCATACATGAGAGATGCGGCCGCAATCCAGAATTGTGCGGCCGTAGAGTCAACTCCTATCAATATCTAAAGAGAAGTGCGGACCGCACATATAATTGTGCGGCCTCAGAACTTCCGAAAGGGCAATTTTGTCCGAAAATTCTAGCTTTGTATAAATAGACTACTTTCATGAAATTAGGTCAAGTTTTGAATATTGAAAGTACTATAGCCGTTTTTCTTTACCCCTTTGGGAAACTTTAACGTACTTTGGTGATTTAACAATTGCTTTTTATCTTTTAATCTTGCAGTATGAGTTTTATCATCTTTTCTTCTCTATTTTTCTCTATACCCATTATGAGTAGCTAGATTTTTATCTAGGGTTGTGACCCAATCCTAGTGTGTGAACCTAATGGGTGTTTGATTTATGGCTTATTTATGGTTGGGTATTTATTATTTAGCCTTGTTCTTGCCTTTAATTGTAGAATTAATGGTTGCAAACATTAGTTTATGCCTATTTGACTTGGTCTCTACTTGAGAAAGAGAGACTTAGTCTAGGAAAACTTGGCTAACAAGAATTTGGGATAAAATCAAGAGATTAATAGTCCCAATTAAAGGGTTTAATCTAGAGATAGTAAAACCCGACTTGAGCATTTTATCAACTGTTTTGTTCAATACCCATTTGGACTTGAGAAAGCCAAATTGTGCAAAATCACTCTCTTACCGAGAGGTATTGAGTGGGTATTTGAGTGTTGATTGCTATAATACACCCTGACCAACAGAACAAGCTTTAAAGTTTACAACCCGTTAGGCAAACACCTAGGTGAAGGTCATACCCCTAGGACTTTTTATATATTTGAAAACCATCCAAAAACAATATTATCTAGTTTTATATCTGTAGAATTGTTATCCTTAACGTAATTTTAGAAGTAAAAACAAAACTATATTTGTGGAAGTTCAACCAGGATACTTCACGTGATTTATCCAAATATATACCACTAGTCCCATCTCAGCTCCCTGTGCATTCGATCCCGACTCCTTGTTGGGTGTTATTATTACAATCGACCATTTCACAACCCCGAATAGAGGTGTGACTTGGACTAGACCAGGACTCACCCTAGTTATCTACTCACAATTTTTGTGTATCACCTATAGAAATAGTCTAAGCCTTGGAGAAACTCGGAATGAAGGTGAAATGGCTGCCAAAGATGAGGAACGACCCGAGTACCAGAAAATCTGACACCCTCTATGAATTCCACCAGGAACGCAGACACAAGACAGAAGATTGCATCGCCCTAAGGCAAGAAGTTATGAACAAGTTGCAACAAGGACACCTCAAAGAGCTGCTGAGCGACAAGGGGAGGAACAACTTCGCCAAAGGTCGTTAACATCAAGGGCTACCGAAGCCGCCCTCACCGTCCCGTTCCATCAAAGTGATTATCGGCGACATTGATGATGCCTCCATTAACAGCATCAAGTTCACTGCCACTCATAATCTCAAAAGATCGATCACCCACAAATGGTATGACAAACTCAAAGAAAGTATCATCTTCGACGAGTCAGATGTCGACCGTTTGAATTTCCCTCACAACGATGCTCTTGTCATAATTTACAAATTTTAGATACTGATGTCAAATGTATCATGGTGGATGATAGAAGTGGAGCATGCATTATCCATCCCCGAGTCCTCACCCAGATGAGACTCAAGGATAAGATAGTGCCACATTGCATCATACTAACCGATTTTAATAATGAAGTTGAACGAACCTCGGGAGAAATTACACTCCCCGTTCTCATCGGTGGCATAACTGTGGAGACAACGTTCCACATCGTAGAGCAGGCCACTGCATACAATTCCATAGTAGGACGACCATGGATATATCTCATGAAAGTTGTCCCCGCCAGCTTATACCAAGTGATTATGTTCCTAACTCTTTGGGGATTATTCAGCATACGTGGGAAACAACGCACATCCTATTAATGCTACCGCATCGCCATGGATGGCTCAACAATCCAACAAAATAAAGATAAGGAAAAAGAAGCATAGCAATCAACAGAGTCGAGGTCGACACATGAAGAGGCCAGAGACGTCATCATGGACCTTGAAAGAGTCGAAGCCACAAACTCAACTATAGAAGACCTTGACCCCATTCAATTATATACCAGCGACGCCAAAAAAAAAGTTATACATCGGCTGCAAACTCCGAGAACTAGGTAAATTTAGCCAATGTTTAATAACTAATGCAGAATTATTTTCCTTCAACCATGCAGATATGCCGGGCATCCCCAAGGAGATCACAACACATAAATTTAATGTCGAACGATTCTATCCCCTGGTAAGGTAGGTCAAACGAAAGCTCAATCCCACCATTAATGATGCCGTCCACGATGAGGTAGAAAAATGTTGCACCCTGTGCATTCAAGTTAGATTCATCTTAAGTGAATCAATATGAGTTATAGAATTAAAGTACTTTACAAATATAATGATGGGTTAAAATAAGTTTTAAGGAGTATCGTGAGGGTTGGAAGGTTAAGAAGCTAATCTAATCAAAGAAAATAAGTTTCGTCAAAAGTCAACCCATACTTGTGGGGTGAGACTAGTGTGCTTAAGATGATAAGAAGGTAATGTTATGAGGTATCTTAGTCGTGTGATAGTCGTGTGTTAAGTTTTGAAGCCAAGCGAGTTATAAAAGTTGACAAAAGCTATCGCAAGTTACATGCTACTGAGTTTTTCTCTCAATTTACTTAGATTAATGGGGGTGATATATCCACTAAATTGAAGATCTACGAGTCTAGTTTTAATCATATTAAACCGTTTGTCGATATGACATCAGAATAGAGAGGTATTCGTATTTTTGCGGGACTGTGCAAGCAACTCCTGTTGGGACCCACTTGAGACGGCCACTGACCTTACTTCTTTTAAAAGATGTTTCAGCCTCATTTCGGTTCATTGCTCACCCAAAATACCTCCAAAACCCTCTCTAACATACCCTAAGATCCCAAGAACCAAACTCAAGAGAATTCAACTCAAATCATCATCAAAAGTGTTAAAGACTACAAGAGAATGCTTCTATGATGTTGAGGTGTGATTGAGGGCTATTGAGAAGTTGAGATGGGGTTTCGAGTTGTAGCTGATGTCCAAGGTATGTCTAACATCTTCTTGATTGTTCCTAAGGTTAATCTTGTGTTGTTTGTGTTGTTTGAGTGAAAAATCATAAGATAGCACTTGAAAGAACATAGGGCATGGTTATCTTTTTGGTTGGACTATGTTTTGGCCACATATATGCTTTGTGATGGCTGGAAATTATGAGAAATAAATTGAGAATGTTGTGGCTGCTGTTGTTATGCTTTTTTAGGCGTTAACTAAGTTTATTGAAGAAGAATACATGAAACACAAGTGATTGATGTAACGACCCGACTTGTCATTTTGAGTAATTACCTTTCTTTCTACTATTTGAAGTCTTGAACATCTTCATATGATGTATTATGACGTGTGTGAATCGTTGATTTTGATTTTCAGGTGTTTCGGGATTAGTTCGGAAGAATGAATTTCATGTTAGAAGTTTAAATGAAAAGGGTTAGCCAGAGTTTGACTTTTGTGCAAATGACTTCGTAATGGAGTTTTGATGGTTCCAATAGCTGGGTATGGTGATTTTGGACTTAGGAGTGTGTCCGGATAATTATTTGGAAGTTTGTAGTTATATTTGGCTTGAAATGGCAAAAATACAAAATTTAAAATTTGGAAGTCTAATCGGGGAGTTGACTTTCTGATATCAAGGTCGGAATCATATTCTAGTAATTGAAATAGCTTTGTTATGTCATTTATGACTTGTACGCAAAATTTGAGTTCATTCCGGATTGATTTGATATGTTTCGGCGTGAAGTTTTAAAGTTGAGAGATTTAAAGTTTATTAAGCTTGAATTGGGATATGATTCATGGTTTTGGTGTTATTTGATATGATTTGAAGCATAGACTAAGTTCGTATGATATTTTAGGACTTGTTTGTATATTTGGTTGAGGTCTCGAGGGTCTCGGGTGGATTTCAGATGATTAACGGAATTTAAGTTGGATATTCCTAGAATGTTCGACATCGATTCTTCAAAAATACGTGGTATCACATTAAGCAAATGAGATCCAAATTCAGTTATTATTGAATTATTAGATCCGTATTGAAATTACGGAGCCATAGCAAAAAGAATTGTCGAATTCGGACATCGTATGAGAGAGTTATGCCCATTTCCGTGTCGGAAACGATTGTTTTTCGCCGTCAGCGCCCAGGGTAGCGTGGGGCGCTATCCCTGGTGCTGGGACTGCTGGAGGTACTGGAAAGGGCGCCATAGGCAGCGCGCCACGCCACCTATGGCGCCACAAACGTAAAACCCCCATAAAACGGGGAGTTTTGTCATTTTTACTCATTTTTGAGTTTGGGGAGCTCGGTGTAGGCGATTTTGGGTGATTTTCATGGGAAAATATTGAGGTAAGTATTCCTTATACTATATTGATTATATTTCATGATTCCATATTCATTTATATCATGAATCCGTGAATTTATGGAAGAAAAATTAAATTTTTATAAAATCTTCCAAACATATAAAATGAAAATTTGAAGGCCAATCCGATGTCGGAATTTGATAATTTTTGTATGGTTGGACTCGTAAGGGAACGGGTGTTCGAAATTTTTGAGTTTCATATGATTCTGAGATGTGGGACCCACTGTCGATTTTTTGAGCGGATATGGAAAATTTTGTAAATTGTTAAATTGTAAGGATTAGAGTAAGTTGAGATTAATTTGCATGTTGTTTGAATAGATACGAGTCGCTTGGCTTGAATTGAGGAGATAGGAAGGCGTATGGAGGTTGATATGCGCAAAATGGAATTTCCGGAGTATTGTACATCTTGCTCGGTATTGGATTTGGCTTGCTCGAGGTAAGTAACTCTTCTAATTTTAGAGCTGAGGGTATGAACCCTCATTATACGTGTTATGTGTTTGGTGTTGAGGTGACGCACATGCTAGTGACGGACATGTAGGCGTGCACCGTATGATCTGTGACTCCTGTTATTCCTATGGTACTGTGTAGTTACTTGAACTTATCTATAATAACGAAATCTCTACGTACTAGAGTTATCGAGTTGTGACTCATGTTAGAAATAATGCTTAGGCAAATGTTGGTATTATGAGGACCCACGGAGGTCATTTCTACTGTCAATTTATTTGTTTAAATTGTAAATTCATAGTCATGTTTATTCATTTCATATCATCTCTCAGTCTCTGTTGCTATTTATTGATTCATCATATCATCATTTCTGGGCTAGTTTCATGACATTGTAAGCCCGAGAGACTAGAGAGATTGATGAATGAGTGAGGCCAAGGGCCTGATTGTGAGGATAATTAAGGGATCGGGCTGCACGCCGCAGCAGGCCATATTGGCTTTATATACTTTATTATTATGGAATCGGGCTACACGCCGCAACAGGCCAGATTGGCTTATTATAGCACGTGAGTTGTCCGTGCGGATACATATATTGATACTATAACACGTGAGTTGTCCATGCAGATTCTAGCGCTTGTGCTGAAGGAGCCCCTCCCGAGTCTGTACATACCCCCAGTGAGTGCAGGTACCTATTGAGTGCGAGTGTCGTGTGCCGAGTGCGAGTGCCGAGCGATTGGGAGGATTGAGTGACTGTGAGGACTGAGTGACTAGGAGGACTGAGTGAATGGGAGGACTGAGTGAAATGATACTATGAGAGTATGCATATGGTTTTATCACTGAGTTGCATCGCATTGACATGCACACTTGACATACATGCATAGAGATGCATTTTTCTCATGTTGTACGGTATCACGTCATTCATGACTTCTCACACATATTATCATATGGATATATTGATGCATCTTCCACTGTCTATGTGGAAAGAAAATGAAACATCTTATTTATTGTTGAAAGAAATATTGGAAAAATTACTATTTCAAACTTACTCATATTTTTGATAACTTCGGTAAAAGACTTGAGTTTTCACTGATACACTTGAAAGGCAGAGCTATTTTCAGAAATCATGATTAAGTTGAGCATGTTATTGTTGAATTATTACTTGTGCTGCTTTAAATTATATTGTTATGAAATGTTGTTGGCTATTGGTGTTGGACCCCAACTTGTGTTCCAGCTCGTCACTACTTTCAACCTAAGGTTATGTTTGTTACTTATTGAGTACATGGGGTCGGTTTTACTGATACTACACTTCTGCACCTTGCGTGCAGATATTGGATGTTGATGTTGCTGTGATCGACGAGAGCTAGATTTGCAGATGTGCCTGTGTTCCGGTCGTTGCTGCCTCTTGTTCATTGTAGCCTTAGATCCATAAGAATTTGTTTATGTACATTTCGCACAGATTATATATTTATTTCATAACAATTTTGTAAATTCTAATCTTAGAAGCTTATGATTTGTTCTACCAGTCCTTGGGGAGTTTAATAGAGTCAGTTAAATATTATTTGAATCAGATTTGTAACTTGACTTACCTAACGGGTTGGGTTAGGTGCCATCACGGAAAGTTGGATTTTGGGTCGTGACAAGTTGGTATCAGAGCTGTAGGTTCATATGTTCTACAAGTCATGAGAAAATGTCTAGTAGTGTCTTGCAGATCAGTATGATGACGTCCATACTTATCTTCGAGAGGCTACATGGAATTTAAGATAAATTTCCCATCTTTCTTTCCTTATCGTGTTGTATTGATTCAGCTTGAAGCATAATAATTTTGAATTCCTTCCATGCATTCGTGTGCGCATGTGAACTCTCGGTATCAGATGTTCATCGCCGACTTGTGATTCTATAAACAAAGTTCGAGATGTGTATTCTGTATTTTGGTGATGGGCGAGTCTGGAGGACTTGAGGCTAGGTTTAGACTGCAGCTTAGGCTCGGTAGTTTCAGTTGTGTGAACTTGTACATTTGGACTCATATATCCGGCAATGTCCATATGAGTGGAATTTGTGGATCGATGAGCGGTTGAATGGCTATATGAGAAGTATGATGTGACTGCGGGATGTGTCCAGATGGTTCAAATATGACGGGAAGAGTTTGTTTGGGATGTGAAAAAGACTATTGGGTGCTTGATTTCTATATTGATGTGATGTATAGTCTCGAGTTATGAGTGTGTTGAAATATGTTTCATGTTATTTAAATGTGGAATGAAGTAGATTTTTCATGTCTTGTAGTAAGTTCATGCCCATGAAGATTAAATGATGGCGTAGTAGTTATGGCTGTGAAAGGCTACAGAGAGATGTCAGTTAGAAGCTAAGCAGGTGGGTTATCACCTGCGAGGTAAACTACAGATGTGCGGTCATTATAATGTTGAGCGTAGAGTTCTTTTCTACCAGCGGAGTGTATGTGTTGAGATCTGAATTTGAATCTGGGTGAGAAAGTTGACTTTACTGTCAAGAGAATAAATGCGAGCTTAGCGGATGATTGAGGTATTTTATGGTTGGTGTTGCATGAGCCTGTGAAGAATTTTGTTGAATCTCACTGCAGTATCATGGAAGTAATACGGTATGGGTGTTGTGAGTTATAAAATAAAATGATCTATGGCTTTGAGCCATGTGGGGGAGCCTACTATTGACGGTTTGATTTCCTAGTTATATGTTACATTTTAGTTTTGGTCTGAGACATACTTGTAGATCAGTTATGAATGTAGAGGTTGAGATTGGGGATGACTCAAGTAAGGAAATTTCTGGATACGGGTTATATTACACTTTATGAAAATATGAAAATCATGGAATGATTAAGTGGTTATTTGAAGGATGTAGTGCGCACCGGGTATGAATTTGATCGGTGGAATTAAAGTAGAATTACTTCTTTGAGTGTTGTTGTGCTAATGGGGCACATGTCTTTTGGCCCGTTTGGGTGGAGCAATTTAGATTTGAGCAAAGTGGGTGACTCTCGAGAAAGTTCTAATGGATTCAAGATTAATACGTAGCAACTGAGAATTTTTGGCGGATTTGTATATGGCTAGAATCTGAGATTTAAGTTGGATGGTGTCGATACTTGTGCCATTTATTTTTATCATTATGGATTTTACATTTCGATATCAGGAAGGTGAAGGAAATGACTTTAGACAAAAATAAGATATTTTCAGAGTGGGTGTCTCGGTTGTGGTATTTATGGGGGTGCTTAAGAAAAATACAATGTCTTATGGGCCCTAGTGTGGTGTGGTTTTATGTTAGAATGTCTTGTAGTGAGCTTTGGGTAAGAATAGTAGTGTTCTGACAAGGAGAAACGTCAACTTGAGGGTAATTCAGAAGAAATTCGGAGAAAATAAGACAAATGGGTAACAAGTTGGACTAGTATGGTAATAGTATGTTTGGTTCTTTTGGGGTAATTATGATGTGGTGAGGCTCTACAGATGTTTTGGTGGCAATATTCTTAGGTTTGGTAACCTATGTGGCTTGGTCGAGTTAGAGGAACTCAATTCTGATAACTTTGTTATGTGCAAATGAATTTCAAAGTGATCTTGATAGTTTCTACCATGGTTTGAACCAGATATTTTCTACCGGTGTGGGGGACATGATATGTATTGTGATTTGCTCCTGGAAGGAAGCAAGATAAAGGTTTCTAACTAACCGGGCATGTAATTGGTTGGTGATTTAGAGTTGATAATGAGATTCTCGTGCTTTTCACATGATGGCATGATAGATGTGGTGTGTTGTGCGGGGTTAAGATTTACATGTACAAGTTGGTAGTTCAGTCTTGAAGGGAAGGTCAAGAATTTTGGACAACATGGTCGGTTTCAGATATTTTGGTGAATGTTATAACTGCTCGGTAATCCCTAAGAAGGGTACACATTTCAGAAGGCGCATTGTGTTTTGACTTACATATGTTCATCGGTATTGCAGTACTCACCTGGTTGATAGACTGCTGATATTGTCATTATTGCTATGTGGCACGAAAATTTTTTGGAACAATTCCTCGTGGGATGATTGTGCATGAGAGATGTGTTAGTTATTCAAACGCTAGAGTTGGGATCAGTTATGGTGATTCATGCGTCCTATGAATTTGGAGATTGGAGTTCTCAAAAGCATATTGTTTCAAGGTTGTGACCTGTTTGAAGTGAGTATTTTATTTAAATCCAGTGGAGGCACTAGTTGCGTTAATTATTTGGGACAGCTACACGCTATGAGTGCGTATATATGTGAGGTTTGAGCCAATGTGCGGGCCTCGGGGAAAGTATTTATACTCGAAAGAATACTTAGGCTATGATATGCCTAGAGTTGACTGTTAAGCATAAAGTTATAATGTTTCTCATGTTCTTACCTTTGTTGAGAACTATCTGGGCTACACTTGAGGTTACAAAAGGCTAATTCCCTTAATAAATGGGGTAGTTACTATTTCTGCGTTAAATTGCCGATTTGAAGTGTGATAGCAAACTTTGCACATTCTTACACTCTGGCGTGCTATTTATACCAGTCCAGGAGCATGATAATCTTATTTCATTATCATATACTAGTGTACTTGTTTAATTTCTCCTATTTGATATGCTGGGACTAGAGGCCTGTGACCAAGCCAGGCGATTCATATTATTAGCACATGAGTTGTCCGTGCCGTGTGTGGGAATTTTATTTCTATGATAATTTATCTGATTCATTAATTTCCTTCCTCTACAATTCTGCACATGTGCCTACGGTTATCCTCTTCATGAAATCTGAGGAGTAGGTTGTAACAATGTGGTTGTGGTGGTGCTTGTTAAACTTGCAATACGGTTCTCTTCCTTGAGACATCTCCCATATTTGGGTACACGGATTGCGCAATTATGGCTGGATTTATATTGATGTGGCTTGTCTGTTGGATAATTGTGTTTAATAATATAAGGTCATTGGACCTAGAATGGGTACTATCAGGTTTGATTACAGTATATTCGGAAGGATAATATTGAAAGTCGGCTTAGCAAGTGATTATGGTTCTAGTTGGAATAAGAGAGCTCCATGGAATAAGATTTCACGTGTTTCTTTCATTATTAGCAATATACGAAAGTTTTGAAACGAGGTTTTGTTTGTTATGGGATTTTATACTAGTACTTGGTTGATTTTTGAGTAGTTACTGTGATCGGGAATGATGCTGCGAGTATGCGAGTTGTGTGGTATGTTATGTGATTATATCTAGGGTTATGGTTATGGCTTGATACAACTTGTTCAAACTTATACAGTGTGCAGATGTGAGACTCGGGTCTTGTAAGAAATTCTGGATGCTGGAAATTGGGCTCTAAGTTTTACGGACTAAGGTTAAAGTAATGATCTTCAATTGTATTGTGTTGTCATGACTATATGGAATAGGGTGTCTTGGGATCACCCATGGGTGTGTGCGTGGTAAGATGGAATAGTGATTTGATGGCTTGTAAACAACTCTTGGCACGTTCGAGGACGAACGTATGTTTACGTGGGGGAGAATGTAACGACCCGACTTTTCGTTTTGAGTAATTACTCTCCTTTCTACTATTTGAAGTCTTGAACAACTTCATATGATGTATTATGACGTGTGTGAATTGTCGATTTTGATTTTCAGGTGTTTCGAGATTAGTTCGGAAGAATGAATTTCATGTTGGAAGTTTAAATGAAAAGGGTTGACTGGAGTTTGACTTTTGTGCAAACGACTCCGTAATGGAGTTTTGATGGTTCCAATAGCTGCGTATGGTGATTTTGGAATTAGGAGTGTGTTCGGATAATTATTTGGAAGTCTGTAGTTAAATTTGGCTTGAAATGACGAAAATAGAAAATTTAAAATTTGGAAGTTTGACCGGGAAGTTGACTTTATGATATCGAGATCGGAATCATATTCTGGAAATTGGAATAGTTTTTTTATGTCATTTATGATTTGTACGCAAAAATTGATTTCATTCCGGATTGATTTGATATGTTTCGGCGTGAGGTTTAAAAGTTGAAAGATTTAAAGTTTATTAAGCTTGAATCGGGGTATGATTCAAAGTTTTAGTGTTATTTGACTGATTTGAGGTATCGACTAAGTTCGTATGATATTTTAGGACTTGTTGGTATATTTGGTTGAGGCCCCTAGGGCCTCGGGTGGATTTCGGATGGTTAACTGAATGTAAGTTGGATATTCCTAGAATGTTCGAAGTCGATTCTAAAAGAACACGTGGTATCACATTAATCAAATGAGCTCCAAATTCAGTTTTTATTGAAGCATTAGATCCATATTGAAATTACGGAGCCATAGCAAAAAGAATCGTCGAATTCGTACATCGTATGAGAGAGTTTTGCCCATTTCTGTGTCGAAAACGATTTGTTGTCGGCATCAGCGCCCAGGGTAGCGTGGGGCGCTATCCCTGGTGCTGGGACTGCTGGAGGTACTGGAAAGGGCGCCACAGGTAGCGCCCCACGCCACCTATGGTGCCACAGATGTAAAACCCCCATAAAACGGGGAGTTTTTCCATATTTACTCATTTTTGAGTTTGGGGAGCTCGGTGTAGGCGATTTTTGAGCGATTTTTACGGAAAAACATTGAGGTAAGTGTTCTTTGTCCTATATTTTTGATATTTCATGATTCCATATTCATTTACATCATGAATCCGTGAATTTATGGAAGAAAATCATATTTTGATAAAATCTTCCAAAAATATAAAATGAAGATTTGGAGGTCAATTCGATGTCGGAATTTGATAATTTTTGTATGGTTGGACTTGTATCGGAACGGGTATTCGGATTTTATGAGTTACATCAGATTCTGATACGTGGGACCCACTGTCGATTGTTCGAGCGGAGTTGGGAATTTTTGTAAATTGTTAAATTGTAAGCATTAGAGTAAGTTGTGATTAATTTGCACGTTGTTTGAATTAATACGAGTCGTTTGGCTTGAATTGAGGAGATAGGAAGGCGTACGGAGGTTGATACGTGCGGAATGAAATTTCTGGAGTATTGTACATCTTGCTCGGTATTGGATTTGGCTTGCTCGAGATAAGTAACTCTTCTAATCTTGGGGCTGAGAGTATGAAAACTCATTATACGTGTTATGTGTTTAGTGTTAAGGTGACACAGATGCTAGGTGACGGGCGTGTGGGCTTACACCGTATGATTTGTGACTCCTGTTATTCCTATTGTACTGTATAGTTACTTGAACTTATCTATAATAATGAAATCTCTAAGTACTAGAGTTATCGAGTTGTGACTCATGTTAGAAATAATGCTTAGGCAAATGTTGGTATTATGGGGACCCACAGAGGTCATTTCTACTGTCAATTTATTTGTTTAAATTGTAAATTCATAGTCATGTTTATTCATTTCATATCATCTCTCAGTCTCTGTTGCTATTTATTGATTCATCATATCATCATTTCTGGGCTAGTTTCATGACATTGTGAGCCCGAGAGACTGGAGAGATTGATGAATGAGTGAGGACGAGGTTCTGATTGTGAGGATAATTATGGGATCGGGCTGCACGCCGCAGTAGGCCATATTAGCTTTATATACTTTATTATTATGGGATCGGGCTACATGCCAGATTGGTTTATTATAGCATGTGAGTTATCCGTGCGGATACAGATATTGATACTGTAGCACGTGAGTTGTCTATGCAGATTATAGCGCTTAGGCTGAAGGAGACCCTCCGGAGTCTGTACACACCCCGAGTGAGTGCAGGTACCAACTGAGTGTGAGTGCCAAGTGCCGAGCGATTGGGAGGATTGAGTAACTGTGAGGACTGAGTGATTGGGAGGACTGAGTGAAATGATACTCTGAGAGTATGCATATGGTTTTATCACTGAGTTGCTTCGTATTGACATGCACACTTGACATACATGCATAGAGATGCATTTTCCTCATGTTGTACGGTATCACGTCATTCATGACTTCTCACACATATTGGCATATGGGAATATTGATGCATTTTCCATTAGCTATGTGGAAAGAAAATGAAACATCTTATTTATTGTTGAAAGAAATTTTGGAAAAATTACCTTTTCAAACTTACTCATAATTTTGGCAACTTCGGTAAAAGACTTGAGTTTTCACTGATACACTTGAAAGGCAGAGCTATTTCCAGAAATCATGATTAAGTTGAGCATGTTATTGTTGAATTATTACTTGTGCTGCTTTAAATTATATTGTTATGAAATATTGTTGGCTATTGGTGTTGGACCCCGACTTATGTTCCATCTCGTCACTACTTTCAACCTAAGGTTAGGTTTGTTACTTATTGAGGACATGGGGTCAGTTGTACTCATACTATACTTCTGCACCTTGCGTGTAGATATTAGATGTTGATGTTGTTGTGATCTATGGGAGCTGGATTTGCAGATGTATATGTGTTCCGGTCATTGCTGCCTCTTGTTCATGGTAGCCTTAGATCCATAAGAATCTGTTTATGTACATTTCGAACAGATTATGTATTTATTTCATACCAATTTTGTAAATTCTAATCTTAGAAGCTCATGATTTGTACTACCAGTCCTTGGAGAGTTTAATAGAGTCAGTTAAATATTATTTGAATTAGATTTGTAACTTGGCTTACCTAACGGGATGGGTTAGGTGCCATCAAGGCTAGTTGGATTTTGGGTCGTGACAATTGACGATAAAAGTTAGGATGCTAGGCGTATGGGGATGTTTTGGAAGTCATTTTGTGGATGTTATAAACTAGGAATCATATAGTACATATAAGTATAATGTTCTGAGGGTTGTGAACCAAATTATGGAATACGAGTTGGATTCAATTTATTAGTAAGAACGATCTTGCCGCTCAATATGATTGTTAAGATAATCGGAGAAACTCATTTTGGATTTTATTGTTGTTGTTGGTGGTAGTGGTTATTTTTGTTGTTGTTGGGTTGTTGATGACCCTTAGTGGTCTTTGGGATGTAGTAAAAATATGGGAGTTGCTGCCCAATTTTTCGTAAGCTATACGACTAGCCAAATACGATGGTACGACATTATATGTTGACGACAATATCATTTCACTTGTTATAGACGCAAGAAGATGTGTTGAGCTTGGTTGAGGAATAAGGAAGAGATCATACATGTATGTTAAGGAACTTCCTTATTTATTTTGGCATGATCTAAAGCGAAATGAACGTAAATGATACGCTATTTCATAACGGATCTACTCCTAGCAACCAAGGTTACCCATGTTGTTCTTACCTTATAAAGTTAGTCTAAGCATGCATACATGATCCTTGAATCCTATTGAGGTTCATATTATTGTTATGGATGCCCATAACGTTAATCGAAGGTGCAACGACCCTACTTCACTCCGAAAGGTTTAGAACTTTATTCCATGAGTCCATCATCCATTATATATATATATATATATATATATATATATATATATATATATATATATATATATTTTACTCTACCGAGCCGCGCTATAGTCGGCTGGTTACAACACATATTGTGAAACCACTGATCTGTTGGGTTTACCGAGGTCCTCATAGCCGGGTACGATTCTACCTATCATGATGATGGTCAGTTACGTTTTTCTCGAGCCTATTATGGCCGGGTACGATATGATGATGTTGATGCCCATAGAGGCGAATGTTTTTATATGCTTATGTATATATATGTATCATGCATTTTATGTTAGTAGCCCTCAGAGGTACTCAGATGTTATAGGTTATATCTTCTCTATCTCTCTTTATATTACTATTTTTATTTATGCTTTCCAGCCTTACATACTCGATACTTTATTAGTACTAACGTCCTTTTTCTCCTGGGGATATTGTGTTTCAGGTTGATGGTCCTCCTAGTAGGCTATCAACTCAGCGGAAGGTGTTAGTGCACTCCACTTGCTCTGGAGTTGCCTATTTGGTCAGTGTGTCTTGGAGATGTACTGATTGATATGGAGGGACCCGGTACTGACACTTGTGAGGTTTATGTACTCTTAGAGGCTTGTGGTAAAATGTCATATATATGTATGCTGGTAAGTCCTTGTCGGCATATTTTTTGAATGTACAAATGGTATCAGAGCAGGTATGTCCTAGGGATGTCTACAAGCCGTGTCTAGTAAAGTCTTGTTTTTATAAACTGGAGGCTGCGGGACAGTTAGGATTGTTACATTCCATTCATATTCTAGATTGTGCAAAAGAGCGGAGGTGTAGGTAATCGAGTCTAACGTATGCATTGATATAGGTTGTACAAAGATGTCATTACCCAGAAGAGTTGTGGCTAGTACGAATGTTAAGGAAGTATTGGGAGTGGGTATAAGATACACACCCTCTATTACAGATCTTTATGAGGATCAGGGTGAGTCACTCCCTCATATAGTCCCGATTCCACTAGTACTAAAGGAGATGATGGAAGCTCTAGCATCATGAACTCTGTGAGTTCCACCACCAACCATGTCTATGTAAGAACAACAGTATAGGTATTGACGCAGTTGGTAGTCTCTCAGGATTGGTGTCATCCGAGGGCCTATGATAGTGATAGAGCCCTTGAAAGGTCAGGAAATTCACAACCTAAGGAGCTCAGAGAGCAAAAGTCGTCTATATTTCCAAGAGATGATTTTGATGAAGCTATGGGATGGACTAAGAGAGCCAGGATAGTTGATGGTGGTAGGTTATAGCAATTTGGGTTTGCACAGTGACTTGCGCGTGATCAAATAAGTAAAGCAATATTTCACAACTAAAGAATGAGGCCTGTTAGAGTACGATAAGTTGAGAATCAAGGATGTTTTGTTGAAATTACTTCGAAAGAAACGAGAAGTGGAATGTTGTGAAAGGTTTGTGCGAAACCAAATTGATCAATATGAGTGAATATAGAAGTCTATTAAGGGACATAAGTTAAAGTATGGGAGTACAATAAGATTCATAGACACGTGAGCTCTAAGGTTATAAAGCAATATGGGCCTCGTTTTCATTAAAAGTGGATTAGTAATTTTAATGGGGATTATCGGAAGGTCAATTTAACCATACAAATGTGAGGTGCTGATATCAGATGATGACTTAGGATGAACTAGAACTAAGGTACCGATTATAGACTCAAAGGATTCTCACATTAGCTAGCATTGCAATGATAGAAAGAGTGAATAAGCATAAGGAGGAAGAGGATTAGTGGTAGAAGAACCCTAAAAAATTGGTAAAGATATCCTTCACAAACCACGTGAACTAAAGTTAAACTCGTCGAAAAAAGGCATGCCAGCAAGAATGTATGACTCCCTACATATATAGACGACCCCTATAAATTGTCTCAGAGGAAGAAAAGGTACCCATAGGACAATCGTAAGCTACTAGTAATACAGACCTACGGAAGGCGGAAAGATGAATAGGACTTCAAGCATGAAACATTGAACTATTTTCCTGGGGGGGGGGGAAGACAAGGTGGTAAAGCACTAAGCCAAGAGCATTTTTATTTAACAACAAAAAGATTGGAAGATTGGGACAGAAAAGCGTATAAGCAATTTTAAAGTAACGCACGGGTACAAAGGATATGGAAAAGAGACAATATTGGTTTATAAATAGACGACAAGCATTGTCAAACACTTTATATATGAGAATGTTAACATGAAGAATTAGTTTAAGTTGGAAGATATAACTCCAAAAGAAATTGCTGAGATTGAAAGGAGAAGGAAGAACAATTATAAGGAGTTAGAAAGGGACCCGGGTACGATGACTCTTGAAATTAAAGATAGATCATGGTAATGTCTAAATGCTGCAACCATGATGGATAATCGAGACGACAGCAAGAACAAGGGAATTAGTACAATATTTCAAGGAAAGAAAAATCTAAAGAGAAACCATCAAAGTGGAAACAATAAAGTCAACATTAAGGATAAGACTTGGGATAGACAATAAGGAAAGGATGAATTAGAAAGAAGCAGTATGAAGGTAATCTGTTTCACAACGTCAGTTTCTTCTATAAATCGGAACCTAACCAACGAAGAATACATCAAATGTATATGGTAATAAGAAGATGGCAATCAATAAATGAGGTCCAAAACTATGTATACAAGGGATTCAGAATTTGAGAATTAGATCAAGGTTGCAAATAAGGAATATCATAATATAAGCTATCACGACCCAAAATCCAACTAGCCGTGATGGCACCTAACCTCACCCGCTAGGTAAGCCAAATAACCATAATCCTATTCAATTAATATATAATTGACTCTAACACAGTCCCCAAGTACTAATAGTATAAATCATGAGCTTCTAAGATTAGAATTTACAAAACTGGTATGAAATAAATACATCATCTGTTCGAAATGTACATAAACAAATTCTTATAAATCTAAGGCTACCATGAACAAGAGGCATCTATGACTGGAACACAGGTACATCTTCAAATCCAGCTCCCGTCGATCACAGCAATATCAACATCTAATATCTGCATGCAAGGTACAGAAGTGTAGTATGAGTAAAACCGACCCCATGTACTCAATAAGTAACAAACTTAACCTTAGTTTGAAAGTAGTGACGAGCTTGCACCAAGGTTAGAGTCCACTCCAATAACCAATAAGTAATAACTCAATAATAGAATGCTCAGCTCGTATACAATTCCGGAAAATAAATATTTTCTTTTCAAGTATAACAGTAAAACTCAAATCCTTTGCCGAAAATCACCAAAAATATGAGTAAGTCTGAAAACTATGATCTTTCCAAAAATTACTTTCAACAATAAATAAGATGTTTCATTTTCTATCCACATAGCCAGTGGAAAATGCATCACTATGCCCATATTCCAATATGTGTGAGAAGTCATGAATGACGTGATACCATACATCATGAGGAAAATGCATCTCTATGCATGTATGTCAAGTGTTCAAGTCAATGCGATGCACCTCGGTGATAAAACCATATGCATACTCTCAGAGTATCATTTCACTCAGTCCTCCCAGTCAGTCAATCCTCACAGTTACTCAGTCCTCCCAGTCACTCAATCCTCGTAGTCACTCATGCCTCACAATCACTCAAACCTCCTATGTCGATTATTTCCTTATGTTTTATTTTGGTTATCTCATGACTGCCTTTCCAGTCCATTTATGCATGATGGTATAATAAGAAAGATACGTTACGTGGGTACTCAGTTTTGTAAGGTACTAGGTGCCCGTCGCGTCCCTCTGATTTGGGTCGTGACAAAAAACTATTAGAAAATGGCTCCATCAGGGTGTAGAAATATCCCAAGCGGATAGCCAACATGGTAATGGTCAAAAAGAAAAATGGGAAATGGAGGATGTGTGTAGACTTCACAGACTTAAACAAAGCATACCTGAA
The DNA here is from genome assembly GCF_000390325.3 of Nicotiana tomentosiformis. NCBI lineage: Eukaryota > Viridiplantae > Streptophyta > Magnoliopsida > Solanales > Solanaceae > Nicotiana > Nicotiana tomentosiformis. Next base: position 93,602,787 of record NC_090823.1, read on the forward strand.
AGATTCATTCCCCTTGCCACATATAGACCAACTTATCGACACAACGGCCGGACACGAGCTGCTGAGTTTCTTGGATGCATACTCGGTCAATAACCAGATACTCATGGAAGAAGAGGACCAGGATAAAACCACGTTCATCATCCACCGATGAACGTATTGTTACAGGGTCATGATGTTCAGGTTGAAGAACGCAGGATCCACCTATCAGAGATTGGTCACAAGAATGTTCAAAGACCAACTTGGCAAGACCATTGAGGTATATATCGACGACATGCTGGTCAAATCCGTAAGGGTAGAAGATCATATCGACCACATGAGGTAAGCTTTCTACAAACTAAGATGGTACAGGATAAAACTAAACCTAGAGAAATGTTCATTTAGCATAGCCTCGGGGAAGTTTTTGGGTTTCTTAGTGTGACAACGAGGGATCGAAGTCAACCCAGACCAAATCAAAGCTATCGAAGGGATACTCGAACATCTGACTACTAAGAAGTAGGTCCAAAGGTTGACTGACCGAATCACTACCCTATCGAGATTTATCTCGCGGTCGTACGACATATGTCACAGGTTGTTTGGCATACTCAAGAAGGATAACGACTTCGAATGGACGCCTGATTGCATACAAGCTCTGCTAGAACTTAAGGCGTATCTATCGTCACCACCTCTTCTCTCAAATCCTGAACTTGTGAAACGCCTCCTCGTCTACCTCACCGCCTTCGAAGTGGCAGTAAGTGTGGTCATGGTTTGAGAAAATATAGGTACACAATCTCCCATTTATTACATCAGTAAAACACTCGTCGACGCCGAGATGAGGTACCCACACCTAGAGAAACTAGCCCTGGCATTAGTCGTAGCTTCAGGAAAGCATAGATCCTGTTTCCAGTGCCACACTATCTCAGTCGTTACCATCTTTCCTTTAAGAATAATTCTGCATAGACCTGAATTGTCGAGGAGGCTGGCCGAGTGGGCCATCGAGCTATGCGAGCACGAATCACATATCAGCCTCGAGCAACGATAAAGTCGCAAGTGCTCGCCGACTTCGTCGAAGACTTCAGCACAAAAATAATTCCTGAGGTCGAGAAGGAAGTTGCCCAAGATTCTATTCAAACACAAGACCTCTGCGTCCTATACACCGACGACGCATCCAATATTTTCGGATCCGGACTGGGACTTGTACTTGAAGTCCCTACCGGCAAAGTAATTCTCCAGTCCATAAGGTGCCCAGATATGACTAACAACGAGATCGAGTATGAGGCCGTAATTGCAAGATTAAGACTAGTATTCAGATATGGAGCGAAGCGGTTCAAACACGGTTGTGATTCAGAACTCGTAGTCAACCAAGTCATAGGGACTTACCAAATCAAAGAACAGAGGTTGTAAAATTATCAAACCAAGATCTGTAAGCTGCTGCCTAATTTCAATGAGTGCCAGCTCGACCAGATCCCACGAGCCCAATATATCAAAGCAAACGGCCTCGCCAAACTTGCCGTAGCAACCACAAGCATCAAATTCAGGGATAAAAGTGTAGTTCACCTCCTCAACTAGTCGTTAGACCAAATCGAGGTAACATCTATTAGTTTAACTTGGGATAGGCACAATTGTATTATCACCTACTTGCAGGATGACAAACTCCCAAACGACAAAAAAGAGGCTATAAACTAAGAATGCAAGCATCCAGATAAAACCTCCTTCATAACGACTTATACAAGGGAACATACAGCGGATCTCTGGCGAAGTGTTTGGGTCCAAACCAAACCCAGCGTGTTCTCAAAGAAGTCCATGAAGGCCACTGCGATGCTAATTCTGGTGATTGAACACTTGTCAGGTGCCTCATTACGGCAGGATACTATTGGTCGACCATGAAAAGGACGCCTTAGAATTTATGAAGAAATGCGAACAATGTCAGAAATAAGCCCCAATAATTGACCGAGTAGGCGAACATCTCTACTCAGTCACCTTTCCATTGTCGTTCATCAAATGGGAAATGGACATCGTGGGTCCCCTCCCGGCAGGACGAGGTAAAGTGCGACTTCGTTTAGTTTTAACTGATTATTTCTCTAAATGGGTAGAAGCAGGAGCGTTCTCCCAAATACGCGAGCAAGAGGTAATCATCTTCATATGGAAAAACATCATATGTTGGTTCGGCTTACCCAAGGAGATCAGCTGCGACAACGGACCCCAAAATCACGGGAAAGAAAACCATCAAATTTCTCGAAAAATGGCACATTAAGAGGATACTCTCAACCCCTTATCAACCGATGGGCAACAGGCAGGCAAAATCCTCCAACAAGGCCATATTAAATATCATGAAGAAAAACTCAAAGACGCCAAGGGACTGTGGCAGGAAATACTCCCAGAAGTATTATGGGCATATACAACCACCCCAAAGACAAGAACATGAGAGACACCCTTTTCTATGGTCTACGGAACCGAAGTAGTTATACAGTCGAGGTCGGAGAACTTAGCCTAAGGTACTCCCATGAAAGCGACACTAGCAATGACGAGAGTAGAAGGCAAGAGCTCGACTAGATTGATGAATGAAGAGACATGGCATACATAAGAATGGTCGCCCAAAAGCAGCAAACAGAACGTTACTATAACAAGAAAGCAAAGGTCCGACCGCTCAAAGTCGAACACTACGTACTCAAAGCCAAAACCCAAGCAAGCAGAGATCCACGAGAAAGCAAACTGGGAACAAACTGGGACGGTCCGTACAAAATTATAGCCAAAGAAAACAAGAGTTCATTCCAACTAGAGACAATGAAAGGGAAACAATTACTAAACAATTGGAATATCAGCCACCTCAAATACTTCAACTTCTAAAAGGAAGAAGCGCCCCCCAAGTCGTACTCTTTTTCCCTCACTTGAGTTTTGTTCCATTAGGGTTTTCTCAAGGAGGCTTTTAATGAGGAGACGAAAAGAACACTTCAAGTAAAAGTATGCGAAGAACGAACTGGTTTCTCTTTCATTTCCCGACTCCTCAAGACTCTCCAAGTCGAATAATGTAGGGACTAGATAGACTAGGACTGGAACACCAGCCAATACCCAAAGTTTGTAACTTTCTCCAATAATGTAATCTGAGCAACAATGTCAAAGTAATAGAAACTTAAGTTTATCAAAATTGTCTAAACAAAAAGTTAAGTTCGACTAGGCTCGAACAAACACCTACCGGCTCTCGTCCGCGATGAACAAAAGGTTAAGTTCGACCAAGCTCAAAAAAAATACCTACCGGCCCTCGACCGCGATTTAACAAAAGGTTAGGTTCGACAAAGCGTGAATAACACCTACCGGCCCTCAGCCGCGATTTAACGAAAGATTAAGTTCAACCAAGCTCGAACAAACACCTACCAGCCCTCGACTGCGATTTAACAAAAAGTTAAGTTCGACCAAGCTCGAAAAGACACCTACCGACCCTCGATCTCGATTTAACAAAAGGTTAAGTTCGACCAGGCTCGAACAAACAGTTACCGCCCCTCGATTGTGACTTAACAAAAGGTTATGTTTGACCAAGATCGAACAATACCTTGGGCCGCGATTTAACGAAAGATGAAGTTCACCAAGCTCGAACCACATCTATCGGCCCTCGACCATGACATAGCGAAAGGACAAAGTTTGAGTAAGCCACAATAAACATCTATAGGTCCTCAACTAAGGAGACATACTCTGTCTACATAGACAAATAAATGATTCGGCCTATGGCTATTCAACCCAAGGAATAGGTCAGCTAGAGGTCAACAACAAAAAATATAAAGGAGCAAAACATGCAAGTACAAAAACGAATCACAACAAATAAGAAAGGCACAAGTGAAACCAAAAATCCACTTTGATACTTATAGATTAAAGTTTGTTACAAAGGCTCTTGGATACGCCAAACCAAAATATACAAAACATGTCAAAAATGAACTACTGGCTATCGCTCGTCATGATCCACAGTACCTTCATCAGCCCGACCTTCAGCAGCACCACCATCCTGATCGTCGACACCATCATTGTCCCGGCCTCCAGCATCCTCTCCATCCTCGCCCTGCGGATAAATAGAATCGTACCAAGCTTCCTCCTCAAGATGATCCATGGCATCTTGCCCATCCTCATCCTCTTTGCTAGGATGAGGCATAGCAGGGTCGTAGCCATAAGCAAGATGGGCCTCGCGAGCCTTGACCCGAGCATCCTCAAAGGCCTCCCCAGAAACAGAGCCAATTACATCAAACTCACGAAACATATCCAGTTGGACCTCGGCATGAATACATTCTTCATACAGCTCACAGGGGACTTTTGGTAAGCCAGAAGCAGTAGACGAAGAAGGTCGTGCAAGAAGTTGGGCCTTCTCGGCCTCTAAAGCACCAATCGATCATAAAGGTTGGAGGTCTCCTTTTCCAATTTCATGTTCCTATGCTCGAGGCGATCCTCCTTATTGTGGGCATATAGAACTACCCCGAAGACAAGTACATAAGAGACACCCTATTCTATGGCCTACGAAACTGAAGCAGTTATACCAGTCGAGGTTGGAGAACTAGGCCTAAGGTACTCCCATGGAAGCGACACTAGCAATTACAAGAGTAGAAAGCAAGAGCTCGATGAGATTGACGAACGAAGAGATATGGAATACATAAGAATGGTCTCCCAAAAGCAGCAAAGGGAATGTTACTATAAAAAGAAAGCAAAGGTTCGTCCGCTCAAAGTCGAAGACTACGTACTCAAAGCCAAAATCCAAGCAAGGAGAGATCCATGAGAAGGAAAATTGGGATGGTCCATAAAAAATTATAGCCAAAGAAAATAAGGGTTCATTCCAACTAGAGACAATGAAAGGAAAACAATTGCCAAATAATTGGAATATCAGCCACCTAAAATACTTCAACTTCTAAAAGAAAAAAGCGCCCCCAAGTAGTACTATTTTTCCCTCACTTGAGTTTTGTCCCATTAGGATTTTCTAAAGAAGGTTTTTAACGAGGAGATGGAAGGGACACTTCAAGTCAAAGTATGCAAAGAATGAATTGATTTCTCTTTCATTGCCCGACTCCTTAAGACTCTCCCAGTCGAACAATAAAGGGACTAGATAGACCAGGACTGGAACACCAGCCAATACCCAAAGTTTGTAACTTTCTCCAATTATGTAATCTGAGCAACAATGCCAAAGTAATAGACACTTATGTTTATCAAAACTGTCTAAACAAAAGGTTAAGTTCAACCAGTCTCGAACAAATACCTACCGGCCCTCGACCGCTATTTAACAAAAGGTTAAGTTTGACCAAGCTCGAAAAAAATACCTACTAGCCCCCGACCGCGATTTAACAAAAGGTTAAGTTCGACCATGCTCGAACAAATACCTACTGACCCTCGACGGTGATTTAACAAAAGGTTAAGTTCGACCAAGCTCGAACAACACCTACTAGCCCTCGACCACAATTTAACGAAAGATTAAGTTCACCAAGCTTGAACAACATATATTGGCCCTCGACTTCGATTTAACAAAAGGTTAAGTTTGACCAAGATCGAACAACACCTACCAGCCCTCGGCTACAATTTAATGAAATATTAAGTTCTCCAAGCCTGAATAACATCTATCGGACCTCGGCCACGACATAGCTAATGGACAAAGTTTGCGTAAGCTCGAATAAACGTCTATCTGTCCTCAACTAAGGAGACATACTCGGTCTACATAGACAAAGGGATGATTCGGCCTATGGCTATTCAGCCCAAGGACTACGGTCAGCTAGAGGTCAACAAACAAAAATATAATGGAGCAAAACATGCAAGTACAAAAACGAATCACAGCAAATAAGAAAGGCACAAGTGAAAACAAAAATCAACTTTGATATTGATAGATTAAAGTTTGTTACAAAGGATCTTGGAGATGCCAAACCAAAACATATAAAAAATGTCAAAAAAGAACTACTGGCTATCTCCATCACGATCCACAATACCCTCATCAGCTCGACCTTCGACAGCACCACCATCCTAACTGAGGACACCATCACCGTCTCGGCCTCCAGCATCCTCTCCATCCTTGCCCTGAGGGTAAATAGAGTAGTACCAAGATTCCTTTTCAAGATGATCCATGGAATCATCCCCATTATCATCCTGTTCACTAGGACGAGGCATAGTAGGGTCATAGCCACAATCAAGCCGAGCCTCGCGAGGCTTGACTCGAGCATCCTCAAAGGCCGCCCTAGAAATAGAGCCAATCGCATGTAACTCACGAAACACATCCAGTCGGGCCTCGGCTTAAATCCATTCTTCATACAGCTCACAGGGGATGTTGGGGAAGCTAGAAGCAGTAGACGAAGAAGGTCATGCAAGTAGTTGGGCCTTCTCGGTCTCCAAAGCAGCAACTCGATCATAAAGGTCGGAGGTCTCCTTTTCTAATTCCATGATCCTCTCCTCGAGGCGATCGTCCTTGGCCCTCGCCGTTGATATGTCATTCTCCCGCTTAGAACGAAGGGTTAGGTTTGCCAACTCAAGGAACTCCACTCTCCTCCGGGACTCCAACTGAGAAGACTCTGCCTTGTCAAGCTCCTCCTGTTTCTCGACAATCTCACCCTTGAGAGCCTCCACCTGAAACTAGAACTCGTCTAATTGACCTTGCAGATGGGCTACTTGAGCCTGAAGGTCGCTACATTGGGCCTCCATGCCTTTGCTAAATTCCAGCTCCTCCTTTTTGGCCCTTAACATCCCCTCAAACGCTGAAACACTCCACAAGTGCCATCAGCTCTTCATCGATTTTCTTTAAATCCTCCCTCAAAGCTAGCACATCGCCTCCCTCACGAAATCGACCATGTAGCTCCTGGTAATTTCCAAGGCATGTTGTATACTTATCTTTTAGCTTCACATAAATTTCTTTACGTCTCCTCTCCTACTGAGCACTCTCAATCTCTAGAATAAACGTCTACAAAACGAAGAAAAGATGCTAGAACTTGCAAAGAAACTAAGGCATAAGGAAAGGAACAAATGATAGTCGTACTTTCATTTATCTTCTCGAGGGCCGTACACTCGATCTCATAACAGAGAGGACTGAAGGTAGGGATTTCCTCCTCGGTATTTACAATTAGATTATGATCCATTGGGATTGTAATAGTCTTAGAACCCCCCTCCAACCTCAGCCTCATCAATTATCCTCAACCCGTCCAGATCTATATCAGAATCAGATCTCGCATCCTCATCATCAATGGTCTTCCCTCTGTCACCGGCAGACGGGGAGGCATCTACTGTAGCCCTAGAGGTCGAAGCCTCCTCTTGCCTCGGAAGTGCGAGGCCATCGTCAAGCAACCCCCTTTGACCGTCTCCCCTTCAGGATGCACCGGTGCATCCACATTCCTCTCTTCCAGGTGCGAGGCTTCGGAATCCACCCTAGTACTCTCTCAAACATGTATTATAGTTGTCTCTCGAAGGTAGAAGTCTCCCTCCTCCAAATCAACGGCCATTGGTCTTTATCCTCCCACCTATACGGCTCTCCTCTTACGAGGCATTATACCCCTATCATCAGGGGAGACGTCGTCGTCCTCGTCAATCAGCGAAAAGAGTTGAGGTGCAGAAGCAGAAGACGGGGCGGAGATAGGCTCATGAAATGCAGCAACAAAGGCAGGGGCAAGTACGGAAGGTACATCAACTGCAACGGGGGTAGAAGCCGAAGGCACAACAGCTTTCCTCCGAAAAGAAGGCACAGGCGCCCGACTTCACTGAGTAGATCTCCTGCTTGGGAAAAATACAAATGTAGAAGTTAGTAGAACGAATCGACATACAACAAAAAATGAAACGACCACGGCCAGAGAGAAGAAGTTACCTTTTAAAGGAAAATCCGGCTTGAACTTCTTGAAAAAGCTCGGCTGGTTGTGGATCCCTACGACATGGGGAGGATTTGTTCGACCCAATCGGAGATGCGCGCGACTAAAAGGGGAGGCTAGTTATTGTCTGTAAGAAAGGGAAAGTCCTTCAACTGACTCAGAGCAAGTAAAGGAATACAGATAAAAACATGGCACTTACGTGTATAGTTCCAAGACTCAGGAAAGCCATTGACATTAGTCACAAAGTCCTCAGTCCTGACGTAGAAGAAGTTAAGCCAAAACTGACGACTGGCCTTGTCGTCCATATTCACCACAAAGCATTTTCCTCCACATTGGCGAAGGTTATGCATCGTTCACCTATAAAAACTAGGGGCAAATAGATGCACCAAATGTTACAGCGTCAGTTCGACCCCAGTCAGCTCGACAAATTTAGTCAAAATTCTGATAATCTTGTAGACATACGGTGCAAGCTGAGTAGGAAAAATGCCGTAGTGACGATAAAATTTCTTCCACCAATGGAAGAAGGGGGAACGAGTAACTGATGAGGAAGGCGTAAGCGTATAAAAGCAGTACTCGGGACGATGAACGTGTACCACGTCCCCTTCGGTCGGGATCAATTCAACGTGGTTGGGAAGACCAAACTTGGCTTTGAATTTTTCCAATTCTTTGGACGTCATCATCGATAGAGAAACATCGGGTGTCGCGTCAGGTGATCTGGTGAGATTAGACCTGACATCGGGTTACGGGGGATTATCTCCTCCACTGACGGGAAAGCTCCATCCTCAATAATGGCAGAACACCCTCCCCATGGGAGGGAAACATAACCGCTAAGGGAGCAATGCGACTCCCTTCGATGACATCTGAGGGAAAGTTTGACATGCTTCAAGATAGTGAAGAAGAATACAAAAAGGAGAGACTGGGGATGGTATAGAGCAACGTGACAGAGAAAGGAGATTCAAAGAAAGAAAAATTAGAGAAGAAGGCTGGTATTTCGAAAGGTTAGAAGAGCAAAACTTCGAATTCAGGTCTAACAACCTCTATATATAGAAACCATGGCACTAAACCCAAAACGGATCGTCATAATTGGCACCAAAATCGAAACTGCAGATCCATTTAAGGATCACACACAAAGCAAAGTGACGCATCGGGAACATGCGTCATGATGACGCATGATGTCATGACGTCACCCTAACCCTTGGACAAGATAGCTCCAAATAATTACTCGGTAAACCAGAAAATTTTTGAAATATGCAGCCCACAGAGGGCCACGTTGCATGCTCGCCATGACGACTACGACTCATGCGGTCTACTCGATAAGTTTGACCACGAGCGTTATTATTCACTCATTGAACTCGTCCGCGAGGACAATCTTAATAAGCGGATGGACTAACTGTATGGATCAAAAATTACCTTTGACATGATCAAGGAGTATTAGCAGTAAAAAGGCCCTCATGGGCTTCCACGTGTCACCAGTACGATTTTAATAAGGTCTGCCCATTGAATAATTCATCATTTTCAAAGGAATATCCATAGATCTCATCGCTTTGCGGGTGACTCACATATTCTCATTTACTTAAATGTCATTCATTACTATTTATTGTTATTTAATAATATCCCCCTCTTTTTGGGTCATTGAATATTGTTAGTGTTATCAACATTTACTGTCATTTGGATAATACACATATGTCCTAAGACCAAACTTAGTTAACATATTCTTTGGATATTAATATTGGCTAAGATTGATGATCTATTTTATTAAATTTAATTGTTTAAATGTAGATCTAAATTTTGGGTCAAACAACACATAAACAATGTCGATGCTTTAATTTTAAGTCCTCTTAGTTGTCATTCCTTCTTTTCTTTTCCTTTAATTTTGTTAATAGATTATTGGCTTACTCTCTACAGAAATGATCTTGGTTTTTCTCTAAATCTAACCTCTTCCATCGATAGATCTTAATAAGTTTCTTTTTTCCTTTTTATCACTTTTTGCTGATCTTAATAAGTTGTCTCCTTTCAATCAAACGCTAAGGACAGGAATCCTAGTGTCATACTAATTTTATTAATAATGCTTGGCATGGCTAAAAATATACATGGTCTTTCTCAATTGAAACTAATATTACGTATATATATTTCTGTTGAGTTTTATTAAACTCTGTTGCACACTATTTCACCTTTAAGTTGGATCTATGCTTTTAAGCTCATCTTCTTTTTTGCAAAATATTATCTCAGTCATAGCTTTAAGTAAAACTTCCTAGTAATGAAGAATGTTTTGTTGCGTGATTACTGTGAATGTTATCATAAACTCACGGAGTCATAAGGAGCTGCTAGTTCTTTAAAAGAAGGAAAATAAGAATTTGAAGAATAGTTTCAACCAAAAGATTATACATTTAAAAATAAAAAAACACATGTTAACCAGATACCAAGAAGTGAGAAAGTTTTTTAATTTTTACAAAATATGAAAAACCATAAAAAGCTTCTCAAAAGTAGTAGTTGTTTTTTTTAAATGCAAAAAATGAAAAGCTTTTCTTTTTTAGTAATTGATTGAAAAAAAAAATTTTACAAATAATTAAAAGAAATTCCATATACAAGTTTTCCAGATTTTTGAGACAAACCAAATGATTCTCGTCAGAAGGATCAAGATTTGGACTATGTGGATAAAAATTTCTAAGCACGTGAAAAACAATTTCTAGAACAATACTGAAAGACTAGAAAGAATAATAGTTTAATTTCAATTTTCTTTTCTTTTTTCTACTATACATAAAGGAAAGCCAAGCTCCTCTTGGTTGTTGTGTGAGCTTTGAAGGTTGCTTTAGTAATTTCGATTATGCTGTCCTTTTCATTGGTTACTACACATGTATTACTGTAGCTGATACATACAATTTTACCTATTTTTGACTGCTATGTTTTTGAAAAAATAAGCAACTTCTGTTAATTCCTTTCATATCCGTAAGACTTGCTGAAAAAGTGCGTCCCTCATTACATTTTTAGCTTGAAAGGGTATTTATTAATGGGAGTCAAAATTTAAAAAAATAAACTCACCAAAAGTTAAGGAGTGTCAATATATAATATATACATATATTTTTTTAAATTACCTAACTATACAATGTAACTTTTCGATGAAGGGGGTCGATTGACGAGTCCAGAACCTATTTGTGGTTCTTTTTGACAAAAAGAACGGAAATACGTGTAAAAAAAAAGAGAGTTACCTAACTATGTATAACGCTCTTTTAAAAAGCGTTATACCTTAACGTCCGTTAAGGTATAATGCTCTTTAAAAGAGCGTTATACATATAACGCCTTTAGAAACAGCGCTATATGTGTATAGCGTAGTTATAAAGAGCGTTATACATGTTTTGTGGGCCCACCAATAAGTTTCATGCGTTTAACTGACATAACAATAATTCAAATGGGTATAGCGCCCTTTAAAAGAGCGCTATACCTAAATAAATTCAGCCCCTCGAGCTAGGCATTGCCTTATTTAAAGGCGTTAGGATTTTACAAAAATCCATTCAAAAATATTCCTAACTCCCGTTCAAATTTTTCTTCTTGTTAAATTCTCAAGCATTTTTTCATAATGTCTGAAGAGCGAAAAGTAAGGGTTTCATTATATTGATATTGGGGAGGGGGGGTGAGGTTGTGGTGGCGAATAACTCTGTGAGCTATAGTTTATCTTCACAGTGTCATGTTAAGTTGCCACTTACAATGGAGTACGATAGATTGGTATCGTTGTTATGTAATAAAATGAGTGTGAGAAAACGTTCGGTGAACCTTAAAGTAACCGGAAGATATCCGTATTCCGTCACTCTGCAAGGGGTTGCTTGTTACGCTGAGTTTAACATCTACGATGATGAAACTTTGAGGGATTTTTTGAGGACTCCGTATGAATACCGGGAATTTCTTGTGATAAAAATCTTGAAAATGTACGTCAAGGTCAAAGACGTTTGTAATAATGAGGTTGCGCATAGTAGGGATAACCCTCAGTCATCGGGTGGTTATTCTGGAGCAGTTTTTGCCGGACAGGTTCCGGATGAAAGAGTTTGCCCTGATTTAAACTTATTACCACCGGCGAATGAGGAGCGAGGAAATAATTTCTCTCCTGCTTTACATAATCTACAAGACGAGTGGTAAACTTCAATTTTTCTTTGTGTTACGATGTATATTTTTGTTGTATTGAATTTGTATTAACGCTCATATATTCCACAGGGGGTACCGGCCATATATGACTTTTACAAGTTATGAACCCACAGCCAGTTGGAATATGCGTAGTTCTGGTGTGTTGGATCACGGTGGTCCATCCGAGAGTCATCACCAACAGGATAATGTCCATCAAGGAATGTCAACACATTACGACTTATAAGTGAAGTGATACAGCTATATGGAAAGTATTTATTAATTTCAGTAGCTTATTATTTTGTTGTTTCTGCAGTGAAAACGAGCAAGTTGAACCACCTGTCCTGACTCAATTGCCCGAAGACGACATATTAAATCGGGATCTGGCAGATGCACAAAGTGAGGAAGAGAACAGTGATTATGACAACAATGCCGATGATTCCGGAGATGACACACCCATTCCTCGTGAGGATGGTGATGAGGAGGAAGAGAATGAAGGACCTGATTTGATGAGGGAGTATGCTCCACCCCCCGTTAGACCAAGAGTGTACGAGTCCCAAGTGCCATTTCATTCAAGGAAGATTCCCTACCTTGATCATTTGCCAAGTATGCCGGATGTGGATGCTCTGACAAGGGATTTTGATGAAATTCGGACAGCAATGTGGGATGATTCTAGACCAACGGTGCTGGCAAAAGGCATGCTTTTTCTTGATAAAGTGCGCCTAAGCAGGGCGGCAAAAATGTACAGCGTAAAAGAGTGTCGTGAGATGATGGTATGGGAGTTAAGTCCGGATGTATACAAGGTTGTTTGCCGCAGATGGTTTACGGGTTGTCATTGGATGCTGCGTGCGAGCAAAAAGAACACAGGTCTTTGGAAAGTGGGTAAATATATTCCCACCCACAGATGTGAAGTGGACATATTCAATGGGAATCACTACAACTTGGATATTGACTTGATTTCTCTTGTCCTTATTCCATACCTTGAAGCGTCCATAAGGTATAAAATCAAAGAGCGCATTACATAAGTCCACCAGAAATATGGTCATACCATTATCAAAAGAAAAGCATTTCTCGGGTGCAAACGTGCGTTTGAAATTATTTATGGTAACTGGGATAAGTCATTTGCAGCTCTACCCAGGTACATGGACGCACTGCAACCCCGGGACGGTTGTTGAATGAAAGCTTGAGCGGAGTACGGGAAGACCAGAATATATATTCAATTACGAGTTCTGGGCATTTAAACCAGCAATTGATGGTTTTCCGCATTGCCGGCTGATAATATCCATAGACGACACTCATATCTATGGAAAGTATGATATCAAGTTGTTGATCATCGTTGCAGTAGATGCTAATGGACAAATATTTCCTCTAGTTTTTGCTATTTGTGCTAATGAAAGCCAAGAGACATGGACGTTGTTTTTGAACCATTTGAAAGAGCACGTTGTCAAACAGCGTTCCGGTATTTGTCTAATATTTGATCGGCATGGTGGTATCTTAAGTTCTATACAGCATTTGCCTGCATGGCAAGAACCTTATGCCTACCACTGTTACTGTGTAAGGCACCTGAAGGCCAATTTTAAGAAGGCACATCCCAACAAGGATCTGCATGATTTGATGTGGATGGCAGCAACAGAACACCAAGAGCATAAATTCCGAAGGCACATGTAATCTATCAGGCAGGAAGACGAGATAGCCTATCGTTGGTTGATGCGACATGAGCTTGACAAGTGGACTTTGCATGCGGATGGTGGAAGAAGATGGGTAATTCTGACTACAAATGTGTCAGAGTCTTTCAACGGGTTATTTAAGTCGGCAAAAGGATTGCCTGTCACTACCATGGTGCGCATGTCGTTCAAGTAGATGGCAGAGAGGTTTGTTGAAAGGGCTGCAGCTACAATGTCATTGATGGAAAGGGGTGTTGAATTTATGCCACTGCCGATGAAGAGATTTGAGAAATACAGGCGGCGAGCACATTGGCATTCATTTTTATAGTATGATCACGACAGAAATGTTTTTGAAGTTCGCACCGCTATCTATCAAAACCGGGGGAATAATTATCACGACCCAAAATCCCACCACAGGCATCGTGATGTCACCTAGTCTCTAAAACTAGGTAAGTAGATTTTAATTACCTTTTGAAGCCATTTTTTTTAAACTAACAGCGAAAATAATTACAATATACAACCTCCCAAGACTGGTAGTACTGAGTCACAAACTCTAACTGAATACATGGAATGATCACGATGACCGAATATACAATACTGTTTGATTACAAATTAACTGTACAATGAAATGAAAAGACTCCAAGGGACTGCGACAGCCAAGCAGCTCTACCTTGAATCCTTACTATCTCGCATTAACTCTGCTCAAGTCTGATATCTCCAATACCTGGCTCTGCACAAAAATGTGCAGAAGTATAGTATGAGTACACTACGGTCGGTACCCAGTAAGTATCAAGACTAACCTTAATGGTGTAGATACGAGGTACAGTCAAGACACTCACTAGTCTATTAACATGTGCAATATAATATACAAAATACTAGAAAATAGATAGCAATAAGGGCAGGATAAAACAACCCGTGGTATGCGCAACAAGATAACAAGAATACCATAAATACCGCTCAACAATTAATAAATACATGTACACCCAATTAATTCAAGATTTTCAAATAAATATCCTTCACATATAATTCTTCCAACTAACTCTCTTTCAAATGTAGTTTTATCAAATAATTATTTTTCAAGTGTAATTCTTTCAATAAATCTTTTCAAATATAATTTCCTCAAATAAATATCTTTCAAATACAATTCTTTCATATAATTCATTTTGAATAAAAATCCTTCCAAATAAATATTTTGAATATAATTCTTTCAATTAAAAGGTCACCATGTGACACCTCATTTCATAATCATAAAAATACGGGTCTCAGCCCATTTTCATATTTCCACGGCACCTCGTGCCCATATTTAAATCATCATATTTCCCCGGCACCTCGTGCCCTCATTTCATATCACAACTGTACGGACAATTCACGTGCCAATTATCATTATCATTTCATCACAGCACCTCTTGCCCACATTTCATATCACAATTGCACGGACAATTCACGTGCCCTCATTATTTACTCACGGCACCTCGTGCCCACATTTCATTTTATAATCCGCCTGGCAATGGCCACAGGCTCTCAATTTCAACATAAATCAGATTGTTATCAATTTACCAACAACAAGACAAATTGCACAAGGTATAAAAATAAACACAAGCAAATCACAACATCACATGAAAATTATCAACACCACAACCCCACATCATCACATATCGTCCCTGACAATAGCCACCCTTATCGCTCCTATTGCCGCCCTTATTGCTCCTATAGCCACCCTTATTGCTCCGCCCAGACAATATCAATAGCCACCCTTATCGCTCCTATAGCCACCTTTATCGCTCCTCCCAGACAATATTCCAACAAATACAACAACAGTGAAATGCCACCCTTATACCCACATAATATCAACGGTGAAATGCCACCCTTATCTCCCCAAAATAATAACTCACACAACACAACAATTTACATGGGAAATTAACACGACAACATAATAAAATCAATTCATATCACAATACTCACGATACAAATTTAGATAATTATATTAACACTTCTTCTTAAGCTCGCTTAAATTAATTATTTGCATAAGAAAATTCATATTGGAATTTATTTCCAAGAAATATTAAACCAAACATACTCACAAAAATTTATAAATATTTCAAGTAACAATCACATCAAATTATCATATAAAAACAAATTCAACAATAAGGATTTAGGCATGGCAGACAGATGATTTAATAATTTTTCACAATTTCCTAATTTAATACACAACAATGCCTAAGACTTTAATTCAATGAATTTGCACGTATAAGTCCGAGTACGTACTCGTCACCTCACGTACACGGCTTTTCACATTTCACAAATGGCATATAAGACTCAATACCTAAGGGGTAATTCCCCCACTCGAGGTTAAGCAAGACACTTACCTTTTTGAAGTTATGCCGATATTCCAAAATCACCTTCTTGCTTGAATTGGCTTCCGGACCACTCAAATCTATTCAAATCGGTTGTATAACTTCATTAAAATTCATCAAAAATAATTCCGGATAATAAAACGTCGACTTAGAAATTTATTCCAAAAAGTCAACAAAAGTCAACACGGGGCTCGTCCCTCAGAACCCGACATAATTTTCATGAAATCCAAACACCCATTCCGATACGAGTTCAACCATACCAATTTTATCGAATTTCAATAACAAACCGACCTCCAAATCTTAAATTTGTGGTTTATGAATTTTCTACAATTTTTTCCAAAATTTCCATCTCAAAGTACTAATTAAATAATGAAATTAGTGATATATTCATGTATATTAACCAAATCCGAGATAGAATCACTTACCCCGATGAATTTCTTGAAAACTCCTCAAACAATCGCCACAAACCGAGCTCCCTAGGTTCAAAATGTGAAATAATGCCCTAAACCCCGTTTATATAGTGCACCCTCTAAACTCCCATACGCAGTCCGCGAAATTCCAACCGCGGTCGCGCCCCAGGTCCTGCGGTCGCGAAAAAATGATGCGGCAGCGAAATTCTTGGGGCAGCACTGCCAGGATTTAGTATTTTGGCCATAATGATGATTTCTTTACTTTTCTGAAAACTAGACACGAAGGACTACAACTTTCTTTTTTGAATCATCTTAAAATTCCTTGTAGATCAAAAGATATAGGCTTCCGAAGTCGGACCAGCGGGTCTGCAGAACTTCCTGGAGCGCCTCCGCGACCAAATTTACGTGGTCCGTGCCACCTCCTCCGCCATCAGCGAAATTTTTACGCCCTCAGCGGAATGTTTGCTTCCCTCAGCGAAATTTTGCTGCCGTCCGCAAAAAATTAAGCACCAGAACCATGCCTTAGTTCCGGTAATGCCCATACTCGCTCAAAACTCACCTGAAACACACCTGAGGCCTCCGGAACCTCAACAAAATATACCAACACATTTCATAATACAATAGAAACTTACTGGAGGCTTCAAATCTCGTCAAACAACGTCAAAATTACGAGTCGCGCCTCGAATCGTGTTATGAGTTTATGAATCTCTCAACTTCTATGTTTTGCGCCGAAACGTATCAAATCAATCCGGAATGACTTCAAATTTTGCACACAAGTCATAATTGACTTAATGGAGCTATTCTCATTTCCGGAATCGAAATCCGACCTCGTTATCAAAAATTCATCCTTCGGTAGGATTTATTTTTTTCAAAAATCTTCTATTTTTTAACTTTTGCCAAAATACGTCGAATTGTCCTACGGACATCCGAATCCGAACATACGCCTAAGTCCGAAATCATCATACAAAGCTATTGAAATCATCAAAATTTTATTTCGGGGTCGTTTGGTCAAAAGTCAACTCTCCGGTCAACTCTTTCCATTTAAGCTTCTAAATAAGAATTGTTCTTTAAATAAAATTATGAATCTTCAATAAATCAAACTTGACCACACCCGCGGGTCATAATATATATTGCAAAGTTGTTCGAGACCTCAAGTCACTGAATGGAGCGTTAATTCTTAAAACGACAAGTCGGATCGTTACATTCTCCACCTCTTAAACAAATGTTCGTCCTCTAACGTTCTAAGAATTATTCTGAGGTTACCAAATTGATGAATTTACTTTTACACATATACTCATGGTTGATCCCACGTTACTGCATTTGAGATAAGCGTGACAACATCATCTCATTTGAGATTATTTCTTTTATCTATATTTGAAATCTTTAAAGCCATTTTCTTACACTCTAACATTTTCAAAAGGCCTGATTTTTCACAACAACGCATAGTATTAGTCTCAACTTGCTATAAAAACTCGTGCCTATGCACACATCAATTTTCTCGATAGTGTTGAAGTACTTCAAAACTTTCTCTGGGGTGCTACATTCTTTCCCGCTTAGGATCATTCGCTCTCAAACACATAACATATTTATCTCTTCCTTTAAAAACCCAATCCTCCAAATTTTTCAGAAATTTCGGCAGAGTCTCCCCTGTAATTGGGCCTATCCACCTGCCAGAGTAACACAAAAAATAACTCATAACAACACATCCACAACCCAACAAAATACCACAAGGTGTACATCAATAACACCAATCTCGACATCACAAGCAATGCATTATCATAATGATATCAGGACATGAAGCACATCATATGTATGCTCATCACCACGTCTCTGGTCTTAAAAGCTATTCATAATTAATTCCAGCATCATCAATTAATCTCATATTAACCACCACCTCATAAGCTAAAACTCAATGTTTACAGCACGAAAATGGCTGAATATGAAAAGAAAAATATACAAGAATTATCAAACAAGCCTAATATGCATGACTCCCTATTAATACTATTATACGAATTAAATTTCACAAAGGGAAAATTTTAAACTCATAAATATTTTACCACAAGGACCTCGTCCTTACATAACTTCCACTGCGGCTTGCAGCCTGGATTAAATATTTCACATCATATAAAAAAATGCGAGGATATCGTCCTCAACTCCAAATCACACGTATATTGCGCATTGTGCCAACTGAAATTTTCAATTTCCTTTCTTTCTTCTTTTCAGTATATTTCATAAACAATTTTAACAACATATAATGAACCCTCATACCGGTAGGGCGTATAATTCATAAAAATTAGAATCAATTATTCCAGAACACATTAAACCCACTGTAATGAATAATAAAAATTACTTTTGGACTTATAGCCCTCAATGGTGTACAGAAAGAATTGACAGACACGGGCTCATACCTTCAAATCTCCCAACAGGGATAAACATATAAGTGGGTCACAAATTTACGAAGCTCACTCATAAGTGGAGCATAATAGGAGGACTCACCTCAATATTCAGAACCGAATCAAATTAAGAAAAATATACCTTTATAATAAAAATTAGGATCGTACCTGTAACGCCATCATATAGTGTATTGGCCTTAGCCAAATCATAGTGATTAAATCAATGGGTCGGGTCTCCACCTATTAGGCGCCCACTACTCGTCTGTCCTCCACCTCTAGCTGATTGTGCACGTGGAGTATCGACCAGAATAAAGCTTGTAGCCGGAGTGTTCTGATGAAATCCACCCCTCCCAAGTCTGGGACAATCTCTCATGATATGCCTAGTATCACCACACTTATAACAACCCCTCTGAGGTCACGGCTGCTCGTACTGAGTCTGTGCCGGATAACTGGAATAACCACTGTAAGAATCTCGTGTCGGTGGTGCACTATAAACTAGAGCACTCCGAGTAATCTGAGGTGCAGACTGAGCTAACCGACTGCTCGAGCATCCATTATAATTGGTTCTAGCTGAAGAGTAAAATCCACTGAACCCTCCAGATTTTTGAGACCTTTTGGCCTCCTTAGACTCCCTTTCCTCGCCTAAAACACCCTCAATCTTCCTTGAAATCTCCACTACTTGTTGAAATAGAGTATCAATTTGTAATTCTTGAGCTATGCATATTTTAATATCATAATCGAGCCAATCAATAAATATGCGGACCCGTTCTCTGATTGTAGGAACTAAGATAGGTGCATGACGGGCTAACTCACTGAACCTGATAGCATATTCTGACACTGTCATAGTGCCCTGACGCAACCGTTCAAACTCTGCGTGCCACGCATCTCAGAGAGTATGGGGAACAAACTCTTTTAAGAACATTTCCGAAAATTAAGCCCAAGTTGGTGGTGTTGCATCAACTGGTCTGTCTTTTTCATAGATTTGCCACCACCGATACGCTGTGCCTGACAGTTGAAATGTAGTAAAGGCAACTCCGCTCACTTCCACAATACCCATGGTGCGGAGAATACAGTGACAATTTTCTAGAAATCTTTGGGCATCCTATGTAGTTGTGCCACTGAAAGTAGGTGGATCATATTTCTTAAACCTTTCAAGTCTCTTTTGTTCCTTTTCTGATGCCTCTAGCCTGTCCTTAGGCCGAACTGGAATAACAGGTTGTATCGGTACTACACCCGAAACCTGACTAACGTGAAGCTGCTGCTCTGGAGTTGTGGTAGGAGTCTGAGCTACTCCCCCAATTTGCGGAATGTTTGGTGCAACAGAGATCAATGCCGCATGAGTTAATGTACCAAACATACTCAGGAACTGTGCTAAAGTCTCCTGAAGTCTGGGGGTAACAACAGGTGTTTCTGGTACCTGCCCCCAACTGGAGCTACTAGTGGCTCCTCAACTGTTGTTCTAATAGGTGCTCTAGTCGCAACACGTGCCCTTCCTTGATCTCTACCTCGGCCCCGGCCTCTTGCAGCCCTAGCAGTATGGGCGGATGTCTGCTAGCTAACCTGGTAGCACGTGTCCTCACCATTTGTGAGAAAATGGAGATTCAAAGGTTCAAATTCCAAATTTAACAAATTCCGCACGACAAGAATGAAAGAAATGGAAATTTCCAAATACTTCTGTAGCCTCTCGAAGATAAGTACAGACGTCTCCGTACCGATCCGCAAGACTCTACTAGACTCGTTTGTGACTCGTAGAACCTATGAACCTAGAGCTCTGATACCAGCTTGTCACGACCCAAAATCCCAGCAGAGGCGTCGTTATGTCACCTAGTCTCTAAGACTAGGTAAGCCGATTTTAATTACCTTTTGAAGCCATTTTTTTTAAACTAACAGCGGAAATAATTACAATATACAACCTCCCAAGACTAGTAGTACTGAGTCATGAACTCTAACTGAATACATGGAGTGATCACCATGACCGAATATACAATAATGTTTGATTACAAATTAACAGTACAATGAAATGAAAAGACTCCAAGGGACTGCGACAACCAAGCAACTCTACCTTGAATCCTTACGATCCCACTTTAACTCTACTCAAGTCCGATATATCCAATACCTGGCTCTGCACAAAAATGTGCAGAAGTGTAGTATGAGTACACCACGGTCGATACCCAGTAAGTATCAAGACTAACCTAAATGGAGTAGAGATGAGGTACAGTCAAGACACTCACTAGTCTATTAACCTGTGCAATATAATATACAAAATACTAGGAAATAGATAGCAATAAGGGCAGGATAAAACAACTTGTGGTATGTGTAGCAAGACAAAAAGAATACCATAAATATCAACAATTAATAAATACATGTGTAATGACCCCGCCGGTCATTTTGAGAATTAGAGCCCCAATCCCCTAATAACTACTTTCCCTATATCTATTTCTGCTATTGTGACTTGCCGGGATGATTGGTTTTGAGTTTCACAGTGTTTTGGGACACTTAGACCCTAAATGAGAGCTTAAGCCTTAGGATTTGGACTGTAGCCGGAACTATGTGAAGACGACTCCAGAATGGAATTTTGTTGGTTCAGTTAGCTCCGTTAGGTGATTTTGGGTTTAGGGGCGTGTCTGGATTGTGTTTTGGAGGTCCGTAGCTCATTTAGGCTTGAAATGGCGAAAGTCGAATTTTTTGGAGTTTTGGGCCGGTAGTGGAAATTTTGATATCGGGGTCGTTTTCTTATTCCGGAAGTTGGAGTAGGTCCGTAATGTTGATTATGACTTGTGCGCAAAATTTGAGGTCAATCGGACGTGATTTGATAGGTTTCGGCATCAGTTGTAGAATTTTGAAATTTCAAGTTCTTTAAGTTTGAATTGGAGGGTGATTCGTGATTTTAGCGTTGTTTGATGTGATTTGAGAGCTCGACTAAGTTCGTATGGTATTTTAGGATTGGTTGGTATGTTTGGTCGAGGGCCCAATAGATCGATTTTTTGACTTAGGAGGTTGCTGAAGTTTTCTGGTGTCTGAGTTCTGGTTTCCTTATACGCGATCGCGTGGGGAGATCCGCGATCGCGTAGGCTTAGCTGGGCATAGGATGGAATTGTTCTTCGCATTTGCAGACATGGGCATGCGAACACGTAGTGATATGAGGTGGTGCTTCGTGAACACAGAGACAAGGTCGCGATCGCGTAGGGTTAAGTGTACCAAAGCTGGACCACACACTTTGCTCATCGAGAACGCGTGCGGATGTTCGCGGTCGCGTGAATAGGGGAGCCAGAGCATCGCGTATGTGTGGTGTTGTACGCGATCGCGTAGAGTAATTTCTACGGCAGCAAAGTTGTTCTTCGCGATCGCGAGGCTATTTCTGCGATCGCGATTAAGGACTCGCTAGGCAGTGTTAAAGTTTTCAAAAATGGGGGTTTTGTCATTTTACCAAAAACTTGAGATAGGGAGCTCGGATTTGGACGAGCTTTTGAGGGATTTTCAGAGATATCGATTGGGTAACGATTCTTAACTCCTTTATGGTTATATACCACTAATCTATCATTAATTTCCTCTTTAATTTCGGATTTTTGGGGTTGAAATTGGGAAATATTTGGAAGAACTTCTTCAACAAAGATTTCGAGTTTTGGAGGGGATTTGTGGTCGGATTTGAGCAAATTTTATATGGTTAGACTCGTGAGCGAATGAGTGTTCGTATTTTGTAACTTTTACCCGATTCCGATAAGTGGGTCCCACAGGCGATAATTTTGAGTTAATTTCGGATTTTTCGTTAAAATGTTGATTTCGTTAATTAGAAGCATCTATTATTGTTGTATTTATGATATGTAATTGCTTTTGGCTAGATTTGGGCCATTCGGAGCCGGATATTCGTGGGAAGGGCATTGTGACCGATTAATTGAGCTTGGTTCGAGGTAGGTGGCTTGCCTAACCTTGTGTTGGGGACTTTTCCCTTAAGATGTTTGATATTAATTGATGTGTGGGCGCCATGTAAGTGAGGTGACGAGTACGTACATGGGCAATTATTGCAAAAATCCCATTTTTCCTTTCTAAATCATAAACTGTTTTCCCTTATTAAATTGCACTAATACGTTTAATTGTTTAGCTTAGATTAGAGGAACATGCTTACGTGTTTTAACTGCCTATTTGACATTCTGTGCGCCATGCTTAGTTAAGTCCCTATTTTCCTTATCTGTGTTCAGTATAAAATATATAATTCGATGTCATACTTGCTATTTTATCTTGCGTTGCATATTTAAATTGGGACTACGGACGTATTCAGGGAGATTCCCCTATCTTGCATATTTATTTTGGCACTACGGACGTATTCCGGGAGATCCTCCAGCACTGCATATTTACTTTGGGACTACGGACGTATTCCGGGAGATCCCCCAGCACTGTATATTTACTTTGGGACTACGGACGTATTCCGGGAGATCCCCTTGTACTGCATATTCATTTGGAACTACGGGACGGTATCCCGGGAGATTTTCCACTGTGTTTACCTTATTCTGAGCCGAGGGCTCCCTTAACTGTTAAATTTTCGAGAATTTCTTTAACTGTATTACCGTAAATTTTACTTATATCTTTTACCGTAACCGATCTTCGTGAGGCTATGTAACTGTTAAGAACGATCATATTTCTTTGATTTCCTTGTCGTGCGAGTTATTGACACAAAAAAAATTAAGATTCTATTATATTCTTTCTCACAGATGGTGAGGACCCGTACCGGGAGGACCGACGATCAGGCACCCAAGCCCCCTGTCAGAGCCATTAGAGGCCGGGGTCGGGGTACAGGATGACCACGCGGTGCAGCCCGAGCACCTGCAAGAGCTGCGTCAGAGGAGCCCCCAGCAGCTACAGCTGGAGGGCCAGCACCGGAGATCCCTATTGCTTCTCTAGCCCTCTAAGAGACTTTAGCTCAGTTCATGAGCATGTTCAGCACTCTGGCTCAGGCTGGACTATTTCCGATATCTCCCGCTACATCTCAGGCCAGGGGAGGGGCACAGACTCCCGCAACCTACACTCCTGAGTAGAGGGTCCAGGTTGATCAGTCCCCATAGTATATTCCTATGCCCCGAGTGGCTCCGGTTCTGCATGAGATCAGGGTAGCTGCTTCTAAGGCAGAGCAACTCAGACTTGAGAGGTACAAGAAGTACCACCCACCTACTTTCAGCGGACTAGCTTTAGATGATGCTCTGGGCTTTCTTGAGGAGTGTCATCGTATTCTCCGCACTATGGGCATTGCGGAGACGAGTGGGGCTTCTTTCACCGCTTTTCAGCTGAGGGGAGCAGCATATCAGTAGTGGCGTACCTATGAGCTGAGTAGCCCAGACGAGGCAGCCTCACTCACTTGGACTCGGTTTTCAAAGATGTTCTTGCGTGAGTATGTTCCCTAGAGCCTCAGGGATGCTTGGCGCGCAGAGTTTGAGCAGCTACGTCAGGGTGCTATGACTGTGTCAGAGTATGCAGTCTGTTTCAGTGAGTTAGCTCACCATGCACTGGCTCTGGTTGCTACAGTCAGAGAGAAGGTTCGTTGCTTCATTGAGGGACTCCACCCCAGTATTTGGACCAATATGGGCAGGGAGTTGGAGATGGACATCACTTATCAGTAGGCAGTGAGCATTGCCAGGAGAGTGGAGGGCATGTTCGCCCGGGATAGAGAGGAGAGAGAGGCCAAGAGGTCTCGAGAGACTGGTCATTATTCAGGAGCTCGTGCGCCAACAGCACGCTATGGTAGGGTTTTTATGAGTCGCCCAGTTCATTCAGCTCTTCCAGCAGCCAGTGGTGTTCCAGCTCCTCCTAGACCTCAGGAGCCTATTATGCACCGCCAGTATCCAGTATGCCTCCTATGCGAGGTGCTATTACCTGCTCGTCCAGCAGGCCATGTCCGAGTCAGTCTCAGCCGCCGCGTCCTCCGAGGGGTTGATTTGAGTGTGGTGACGCTCGTCACATGGTTAGAGATTGCCCCAGAGCCAGGAGGGGTGCACCTCCACAGACTTATCAGCCTCCACATGCTCCACCGGGTCCTCCGGCCATTCTTCCAGCCCCAGCTGCCACCCCACCTCCTCAGCCAACTCGAGGTGGAGGTCGGGGAGGTCGAGGCCGCCCTAGAGGGGGAGGCCAGGTCAGGTACTATGCCCTTCCAGCCCATTCAGAGGCCGTTGCTTCAGATTCAGTCATCACAGGTATCATCCTTGTCTGTCATAGGGATGCATCAGTATTATTTGACCCAGGCTCTACGTATTGATATGTGTCTTCTTATTTTGATCCACATTTGGGGATATCTCGGGATTCTTTGAGTTTCCCTATTTATGTATCTACTCATGTGGGAGATTCTCTTATTGTAGACTGCGTGTATCGGTCGTGTTTGATTGCTCTTAGTGGTTTTGAGACCAGAGCCGATTTATTATTGCTTAGCATGGTAGACTTTGATATTATTTTGGGCATGGATTGGTTGTCGCCCCATTATGTTATTCTTGATTGTCTCACTAAAATCGTGATGCTGGCTATTCCAGGTTTACCGCGATTAGAGTGGAGAGGTACCTTAGAGTATACTCCCAACAAAGTTATTTCTTTTGTTAAAGCTCAACGAATGGTTGAGAAGGGGTGTGACGTGTATCTAGTTTATGTGAGAGATGTCAGTATTGATACCCCTACAGTTGAGTCAGTTCCAGTAGTGAGGGACTTTTCAAATGTGTTTCCAGCTGATCTTCCGGGCATGCCGCCCGGCAGAGATATTAATTTTGGCATTAATTTGTTGCCGGGCACTCAGCCCATCTCTATTCCTCCATATCGTATGGCTCCTCCTGAATTGAAGGAGTTGAAAGAGTAGTTACAAGAATTTCTTGATAAAGGCTTCATTCGGCCTAGTGCGTCACCTTGGGGTGCTCCTGTCTTATTTATGAAGAAGAAGGATGGTTCTATGCAGATGTGTATTGATTACCGCCAGTTGAACAAAATCACAATGAAGAACAGGTATCCATTGCCTCATATTGATGACTTATTTGATCAGTTACAGGGTGCCAGAGTGTTTTCCAAGATTGACTTACGTTCAGGTTATCATCAGTTGAAGATTCGGGAGTCGGATATCCCGAAGACTGCTTTCAGGACCAGATATGGTCACTATGAGTTTCTTGTCATGTCATTTGGGCTGACCAATGCCCCAACAGCCTTTATGCATTTGATGCACAGTGTGTTCTGACCTTATCTTGATTCGTTCGTTATTGTGTTTATTGACGACATCCTGGTATATTCCCGGTCTCGGGAAGATCATGAGCAACACCTGAGGACCGTGCTTCAGACTTTGAGAGAGAAGAAATTGTATGCAAAATT
Source organism: Nicotiana tomentosiformis (assembly GCF_000390325.3). Lineage (NCBI taxonomy): Eukaryota > Viridiplantae > Streptophyta > Magnoliopsida > Solanales > Solanaceae > Nicotiana > Nicotiana tomentosiformis. The sequence goes on from NC_090823.1 coordinate 93,628,825, forward strand.
TTCTAAGTGTGAATTCTGGCTTGATTCAATGTCATTCCTAGGCCACATAGTGTCTTGTTATGGGATCAAGGTAGATCCGAAGAAGGTGGAGGCAGTGCAGAGTTGGCCTAAACCGTCATCAGCTACGGAGATCTACAGTTTCCTTGGTTTGGCGGGATTTTACCATCGCTTTGTGGGGGGATTTTCATCCATTGCAGCACCTATAACCAAGATGATCCAGAAGGGTGCTCCGTTCAGGTGGACTGAGGAGTGTGAAGAGAGCTTTCAGAAGCTCAAGACAGCTTTGACTACAGCCCCAATATTAGTATTGCCTACAGGTTCGGGGTCCTACACTGTCTATTGTGATACCTCGAGAATTGGCCTTGGACCGGTATTGATGCAGGATGGTAGGGTGATTACCTACGCGTCTAGACAGTTGAAGGTGCATGAGAAGAATTATCCGGTTCATGATCTCGAGTTAGCGGCTATTGTTCACGCCCTGAAGATCTGGCGTCATTATTTGTACGGTGTTCCCTGTGAGATTTACACTGATCAACGGATTTTGCAGCACTTGTTCATGTAGAAGGACCTTAATTTTCGTCAACGGAGGTGGTTGGAGCTACTTAAAGACTATGATATCACTATATTATACCACCCGGGGAAGGTCAATGTAGTGGCTGACGCCTTGAGTCGCCGGGCAGAGAGTTTGGGAAGTTTGGCATATCTTCCGGCAGCTGAGAGACCCTGAGCCTTGGATGTTCGGGCCTTAGCCAGTCAATTCGTGAGATTGGATATTTCAGAGCCTGGTCGGGTATTAGCTTGTGTGGTTTCTCAGTCTTCTCTTTATGACCATATCAGGGAACGCTAGTATGATGATCCTCATCTTCTAGTTCTTCAGGACAGGGTTCGGGGAGGCGATGCCAGAGATGTGACTATTGGTGATGATGGTGTGATGAGGATGCAGGACCGGATCTCTATTCCCAATGTATATGGGCTTTGGGAGTTGATTCTCGAGGAGGCCCACAGCTCGCGGTTCACCATTCATCCCGGTGCCGCGAAGATGTACCAGGATTTGAGACAGCACTATAGGTGGAGGAGGATAAAGAAGGATATAGTTGGGTTTGTGGCAAAGTGTCTCAACTGTCAGTAGGTCAAATATGAGCACCAGAGCCGAGTGGATTCTTCAGAGGTTATCGATCGCAGAGTGGAAGTGGGAGCGGATCACCATGGACTTTGTAGTTGGACTTCCACAGACTTTGAGGAGGTTCGATGCTATTTGGGTGATCATGGATCGGCTGACCAAGTCAGCTCATTTTATTCCAGTGTTGACCACTTATTCATCTAAGAGGTTGGCTGAGATTTATATCAGAGAGATTGTCTGCCTTCATGGTATTCCAGTATCCATCATTTCAGATAGAGGTGCACAGTTCACATCACGGTTTTGGAGAGCCGTACAGCAGGAGTTGGGTACTAGGGTTGAGTTGAGCACAGCCTTTCACCCTCAGACAGACGGGCAGTCAGAGCGCACGATTCATATTCTTGAGGATATGCTCTGTGCCTGTGTGATGGAGTTCGGATTGTCATGGGACCAATACTTGCCACTTGCAGAGTTCGCTTACAACAACAGTTACCAATCCAACATTCAGATGGCACCGTATGAGGCTTTGTATGGTATGCGGTGCAGGTCCCCAATGGGATGGTTTGAGTTGGGTGAGGCTCGATTGTTGGGTACAGATTTGGTCCAGGATGCCCTGGATAAGGTAAAGGTGATTCAGGAGAGACTTCGCACAGCCCAGTCTAGGCAGAAGTGTTATGCTGACCGGAAGGTTCATGACTTGGAATTTATGGTTGGTGAGCGGGTCTTGCTTCGGGTATCGCCTATGAAGGGCCTCATGAGGTTCGGGAAGAAGGCAAGCTGAGCCCGAGGTTCATTGGTCCTACTGAGATATTGCGGTGAGTTGGGGAGGTTGCTATGAGCTGGCCTTGCCTCCCAGCCTAGCAGGAGTTCACCCGGTATGCCACGTGTCTATGCTCCAGAAGTATCACGGTGATCCTACTCATGTATTGGATTTCAGCTCAGTCCAGTTGGACAAAGATCTATCTTATGTTGAGGAGCCAGTAGCCATTTTGGATAGGCCGGTCAGAAAGCTCAGGTCAAAGAATATTGCTTCAGTAAAGGTCCAGTGGAGGGGTCAGCCGGTCGAGGAGGTGACTTGGGAGACCGAGCAGGATGTGCGCAGCCAGTACCCTCATCTTTTCACAGTTTCAGGTATGTCTTTATACTCGTTCGAGGACGAACGATTGTTTTAAGGGGGGAGGATGTAACGACCCAGCTGGTCGTTTTGAGAATTAGAGCCCCAATCCCCTAATAACTGCTTTCCCCATATCTATTTATGCTATTGTGACTTGCCGGGATGATTGGTTTTGAGTTTCGGAGTGTTTTGGAACACTTAGTACCTAAATGAGAGCTTAAGCCTTAGGATTTGGACTGTAGTCAGAACTATATGAAGACGACTCCGGAATGGAATTCTGTCGGTTCCGTTAGCTCCGTTAGGTGATTTTGGGTTTAGGGGCATGTCCAGATTGTGTTTTGGAGGTCCGTTAGCTCATTTAGGCTTGAAATGGCGAAAGTCAATTTTTTTGGAGTTTTGGGCCGGTAGTGGAAATTTTGATATCGGGTCGTTTTCCAATTTCGGAAGTTGGAGTAGGTCCGTAATGTTGATTATGACTTTTGCGCAAAATTAGAGGTCAATCGGACGTGATTTGATAGGTTTCAGCATCAGTTATAGAATTTTGAAGATTCAAGTTCTTTAAATTTGAATTGGAGGGTGATTCATGATTTTCGCATTGTTTGATGTAATTAGAGAGCTCCACTAAGTTCGTATGGTGTTTTAGGATTGGTTGGTATGTTTGGTCGAGGTCCCGGGGGCCTCGGGTGAGTTTTGGGCGCCCAACGGATCGATTTTTGGACTTAGGAGGTTGCTGAAGTTTTCTGGTGTCTGAGTTCTGGTTTCCTTATACGCGATCGCGTGGGGTGATCCGCGATCGCGTAGGCTTAGATGGGCAGATGATGGAATTTTTCTTCGCATTCCCGGACATGGACATGCGAACGCGTAGTGATGTGAGGTGGTGCTTCGCGAATGCAGAGACAAGATAGTGATCGCGTAGGGTTAAGTGTACCAAAGCTGGACCACGCGCTTTGCTCATCGCGAACGCGTGCGGATGTTCGCGGTCGCGTGATTAGGGGAACCAGAGCATCGCATTTGCGTGGTGTTTTATGCAATCGCGTAGAGTAATTTCTGGGGCAGCAAAGTTGTTCTTCGCGATCGCGAGGCTATTTCCGCAATCGCGATTAAGGACTCGGTGGGGAGTGTTAAAGTTTCCAAAAACGGGTGTTTTGCCATTTTACCAAAAACTTGAGATAGGGAGCTCGGATTTGGAAGAGATTTTGAGGGATTTTCAGAGATATCGATTTGGTAGCGATATTAACTCCTTTATGGTTATATCCCACTAATCTATCATTAATTTTCTCTTTAATTTCTGATTTTTGGGGTTGAAATTGGAAAAAATTTGGAAGAACTTCTTCAACAAAGATTTCGGGTTTTAAAGGGAATTGTTGTCAGATTTGAGCAAATTTTATATGGTTAGACTCGTGAGCGAATGGGTGTTCGTATTTTGTGACTTTTATATGATTTCAAGACACGGGCCCCACGAGCGATTTTTTTGAGTTAATTTCGGAATTTTCGTTAAAATGTTGATTTCGTTAGATAGAAGAGTCTATTATTATTGTATTTATGATATGTAATTGCTTTTGGCTAGATTTGGGCCATTCGGAGCCGGATATTCATGGGAAGGGCATTGTGACTGATTGATTGAGCTTGGTTCGAGGTAAGTGGCTTGCCTAACCTTGTGTTGGAAACTTTTCTCATAAGATGTTTGATATTAATTGATGTGCGGGCGCCATGTACGTGAGGTGACGAGTACGTACATGGGCTATTATTGCAAAAATCCCATTTTTCCTTTCTAAATCATAAACTGTTTTCCCTTATTAAATTGCACTAATACGTTTAATTGTTTATCTTAGATTAGAGGAGCATGCTTACGTATTTTAACTGCCTATTTCACATTTTGTGCGCCATGCTTAGTTAAGTCCCTATTTTCCTTATCTGTGTTCAGTATAAATTGTATAACTCGATGCCATACCTGCCATTTCATCTTGCGTTGCATATTTTAACTGGGACTACAGACGTATTTGGGGAGATCCCCCTGTCTTGCATATTTATTTTGGGACTACGGACGTATTCCGAGAGATCCCCCAGCACTGTATATTTACTTTGGGACTACAGACGTATTCCAGGAGATTCCCCTGTACTGCATATTCATTTGGAACTACGGGACGGTATCCCGAGAGATTTCCAACTGTGTTTACCTTATTCTAAGCCGAGGGCTCCCTTAACTGTTAAATTTTCGAGAATTTCTTTAATTGTGTTACCATAAATTTTACTTATATCTTTTACTGTCTAATTTATTATATTTACTCTGGTAGGGCCTTGTCCTGACCTCGTCACTACTCGACTGAAGTTAGGCTTGGCACTTACTGGGTACCATTGTGGTGTACTCATGCCCTTTCCTGCACATGTTTTCGTGTGCAGATCCAGGTGCGAGCTATCAGCCTCGGGGTTAGTACGTTCTGCTGATTCTAGGAGCCTTCAAGGTACTTCTACTTGCGTCCGCAGATCTTCGGAGTCCACTTCTACTCCCTCGCCTAGAGTCTTTCTTTATTATCTTCAGACTTTTGTATAGAGCTACATAGATTATAGCAGCTTGTGACTTAGTGATATTCCGGGTCTTGGAAAATTATTTTGTATATGCCGAGTGGTACTACTCTTGGCTATTCATAATATGTTGTTTATCTTTAAAAATGCTGTATTTTCTTTATATTTTTCGTAATATTAGGCTTACCTAGTCGTAAAGACTAGGTGCCATCACGACACCTTACGGAGGGCAAATTTGGGTCGTGACAACATGTACGCCCAATTAATTCAAGTTTTACAAATAAATATCCTTCACATATAATTCTTCCAACTAACTCTCTTTCAAATGTAGTTTTATCAAATAATTATTTTTCAAATGTAATTCTTTCAATAAATCTTTCCAAATATAATTTTCTCAAATAAATATATTTCAAATACAATTCTTTCATATAATTCGTTTTGAAAAACAATCCTTCCAAATAAATATTTTGAATATAATTCTTTCAATTAAAAAGTCACCATGTGACACCTCATTTCATAATCATAAAAATACGGGTCTCAGCCCATTTTCATATTCTCACGGCACCTCGTGCCCATAATTAAATCATCATATTTCCCCGGCACCTCTTGCCCTCATTTCATATCACAACTGCATGGACAATTCACGTGCAAATTATCATTATCATTTCATCACAGCACCTCGTGCCCACATTTCATATCACAACTGCACGGACAATTCACGTGCCCTCATTATTTACTCACGGCATCTCGTGCCCACATTTCATTTTATAATCCGCCCGGTTGTCACGACCCAATTTCCCCTCCGTGTGACGTCGTGATGGCACCTAGTCTCTACAACTAGGTAAGCCTAACATTTTGCGGAATATTAAAATAAAAATATAAATTTAATTAATTATTCAAAAATACACAACAAATCCCAAAACCTGGAACTTCGTGAATCACAAACTATAGAAGAAAAAATCTAGTGCCTCTATACATTAGAATCTAACAAGGAAAAATACAGAAGATAATGGACATGAGAAAGAGTAGAAGGGGACTCTAAGGTCTGCGGACGTGGCAGATATACCTTGAAGTCTCCAATGCTGTCCCGGCTCACTAATAGTGAGGCTGATAAGGTACACCTGGATCTGCACACGAAAAACATGCACAGAGAATAGCATGAGTACACCACAATCGGTACCCAGTAAGTGCCAAGCCTAACCTCGGTCGAGTAGTAACGAGGTCAGGTCAAGGCCCTACTGGTAAATATATAATAAAACAATATAGAGTGTAATACCGCAATAAAATAAAGGCTGAAATTTAACAACAATGAAATCATAGAAGGTAACAACTTAGTACACAGAAACACAACATGGGATCTCCCGAGATACCGTCTCGTAGTCCCAAACGTAAATGTGCAGGGGGATCTGTCACGACCCAAAATCCCACCACAGGCGTCGTGATGGCACCTAGTCTCTAAAACTAAGTAAGCCGATTTAAATTACCTTTTGAAGCCATTTTTTTAAAATTAATTAAATAATCAAAACTGACAACGGAACAAATATGAATATACAACCTCCCAAGACTGGCAGTACTAAGTCACGAACTCTAACTGAATACATAGAATGATCACGAGGACCGAATATACAATACTATTTGATTACAAGTTAACAGTACAATGAAATGAAAAGACTCCAAGGGACTGCGACGACCAAGCAACTCTACCTTGAATCCTTACGATCCCGCTTTAACTCTGCTCAAGTCCGTTATCTTCAATACCTGGCTCTGCACAAACATATGCAGAAGTGTAGTATGAGTACGCCACGGTCAGTACCCAGTAAGTATCAAGACTAACCTCAATGGAGTAGAGACGAGGTACAATCAAGACACTCACTAGTCTAATAACCTGTGCAATATAATATACAAAATAATAGAAAACAAATAACAATAAGGGCAACATAAAACAACTAGTGATGTGCACAGTAAGACAATAAAATCACCATTAATATCGCTCAACAATTGATAAATACATTTACGCCCAGTTAATTCAAGTTCTTCAATTACATATCTTTCACACATAATTCTAACAAATAAAACTCTTTTTCAAATATAATTTCCTCAAATAAACATCTTTCGAATATAAAATTCTTTCAATAAGTATCTTCAAATATAATTTCCTTAAATAAGTATCTTTCAAATACAATTCTTTCATATAATTCTTTTTGAATAAAAATCCTTCCAAATAAATATTTTTGAATATAATTCTTTCAATTAAAAGTCACCATGAGACACCTTATTCCAAAATCATAAAAATACGGGTCTCAACCCATTTTTATGTTTCCACGGCATCTCGTGCCCATAATTAAATCATCATATTTTTCCGGCACCTCGTGCCCTCATTTCATATCACAACTGCACGGATAATTCACGTGCCAATTATCATTATCATTTCATCACAGCATCTCGTGCCCACAATTCATATCACAACTGCACGGACAATTCACGTGCCAAATATTCTCATTATTTACTCACGGTACTTCTTGCCCACATTTCATTTTATAATCCGCCTGGCAATAGCCACAGGCTCACAATTTCAACATAAATCAGATTGTTATCAATTTACTAACAACAAGACAAGTTGCGCAAGGTATAGAAATAAACACAAGAAAATTACAACATCACATGAAAATTATCAACACCACAACCCCACATCATCACATATCGTCCCTGAGAATAGCCACCCTTATCGCTCCTATTGCCATCCTTATCAATCCTATAGCCACCCTTATCGCTCCTATTGCCACCCTTAGTGCTCCTATAGCCACCCTTATCACTCCGCTCAGACAATTTTGTTTTCTTGATAGTGTTGAAGTACTTCACAAATTTTCTGGGGTGTTACATTCTCCCCCGCTTAGGATCATTCGCCCTCAAACACATAACATAACTTATCTCTTCCTTTGCAAATCTCAATCCTTCAAATTTTTTTCTAACTCCCAAAATTTTCAAAAAATATTTCGGCAGAGTCTCCCCTATAATTAGGCCTATCCACATGCCAAAGTAACACCTAAATAACTCCTAACAACACATCCATAACCCAACACAATACCACGAGGTATATATCAATAAGACCAATCTCAGCATTATAAGTACTACATTATCATAATGATATCAGGACATGAAGCACATCACATGCATGCTCCTCACCACATCTATGGTCTTAAAAGCTGTTCATAATTAATTTCAGCATCATCAATTAATCTCATATTAACCACCACCTCATTTCGAATTTTCACAACACTGACAACGGAATGTGAGGCATAAAGACCGCATAACTATTTTCCCGATTTAACGAGTCACATTTAACGTCACCTGGACATTCATCTTATAGGTTAAAACTCAATGTTTACAGCACAAAAATGGCTGAATATGCACAGAAAATATACAAGAATTATCATATAAGCCTAACAGGCATGACTCCCTATTAATATTATTGTACAAATTACATTTCACAAAGGAAGAATTTTAAACTCATAAATATTTCCCCACAAGGACCTCGCTCTTACATAACTTCCACCATGGCTTGCAACCCGGTTTAAATATTTCACATCATGTAAATATGCGAGGATCTCATCCTCAACTCCGAATCACAAGTATGTTTCACATTGTGCCAACTGAAATTTTCAATTTCCTTTCTTTCTTCTTTTCAATATATTTCATAAACAATTTTCACAACATATAATGAACCCTCCTACCGGTAGGGCATATAATTCATAAAAATTGGAATCAATTATTCCAAAACACATTAAACCCACAGTAATGAATAATAAAAATTACTTTTGGACTTATATCCCTCACAGGTGTACAAAAATAAAATAACAGACACGGGTTCACATCCTTAAATCTCCCAACAGGGATAAACATATAAGTGGGTCACAAATTTACGAAGCTCACCCATAAGTGGAGCATAATAGGAGGACTCACCTCAATATTCAGAACCCAATCAAATTAAGGGAAATATCCTTTTATAATAAAAATCAGGATCGTACCAGTAACGACACCATCTGATGTATTGGCCTCAGCCAAATCATAGTGATTAAATCAACGGGTCGGGCCTCCACCTCTTAGGCGCCCACTACCCGCTTGTCCTCCACCTCTAGCTGACTATGCACGTGGAGTATCGACCAGAATAAAGCTTGTAGCCGGAGTGTTCTGATGAAATCCACCCCTCTCAAGTCTGGGACAATCTCTCATGATATGCCTAGTATCACCACACTCATAACAACCCCTCTGAGGTCGCGGCTGCTCGTACTGAGTCTGTGCCAAATAACTGGAATAACCACTATAAGAATCTCGTGTCGGTGGTGCACTATAAATTGGAGCACTCCGAGTAATCTGATGTGTGAACTGAGCTGACCGACTGCTCGAGCCTCCACTAAAATGGGTTCTAGCTGAAGAGTAAAATCCACTGAACCCTCTAGATCTTCGAGACTTTTTAGCCTCCTTAGGCTCCATTTCCTCGCCTAAAACACCCCCAATCTTCCTTGCAATCTCTACTACTTGTTGAAATGGAGTAGCAGTTTGCAATTCTCGAGCCATGCATATTTTAATATCATATTCGAGCCCCTCAATGAATCTGCAGACCCGCTCTCTGATTGTAGGAAACAAGATAGGTGCATGACGGGCTAACTCACTAAACTTGATAGCATATTCTGACATTGTCATAGTGCCCTGACGCAACCGTTCAAATTCTGCGCGCCATGCATCTCTAAGAGTCTGGGGAACAAACACTTTCAAGAATATTTTCGAAAATTGAGCCCAAGTTGGTGGTGTGGCGTTGGCTAGTCTACCTTCTTCATAGATTTGCCACCACCGATACGCTGCGCCTGACAGTTGAAATGTAGTAAAGGCAACTCCGCTCACTTCCACAATACCCATGGTGCGGAAAATACTGTGACAATTTTTCACAAATCCTTGGGCATCCTCTGTAGTTATGCCACGGAAAGTTGGTGGATCATATTTCTTAAACCTTTCTAGTTTCTTTTTTTCTTTTTCTGATGCCTCGGGCCTGACCTCAGGCCGAACCGGAATAACAGGTTGTACCGGTCCTATACCCGGAACCTGACCAACATGAACCTGCTGCTCTGGAGTTGTGATATGAGTCTGAGCTACTCTCCCAATCTACGGAATATTTGGTGTAACAGAGATCAATCTCGCCTGAGTTAATGTACCAAACATACTCAAGAACTGTGCTAAAGTCTCCTGAAGTCCGGGGGTAACAACAGGTGCTTCTGGTACCCGTCCCCCAACTAGAGCTACTGGCGGCTCCTCAACTATTGTTCTGACAGGTGCTCTAGTCGCAGCACGTGCCCTTCCTCGACCTCTACCTCGGCCTCTACCTCGGCCCCGGCCTCTTGCAGCCCTAGCAGTATGTAAGGATGCCTTCTCAGCTAACCTAGTAGCACGTGTTCTCACCATCTGTGAAGGAATAGAGATACAAAGGTTCAAATTCCAAATTCAACAAATTCCGCACGACAGGAATGAAAGAAATGGAAATTTCCTAACAGTTCTGTAGCCTCTCGAAGATAAGAACAGACGTCTCCGTACCGATCCGCAAGACTCTACTAGACTCGTTCGTGACTCGTAGAACCTATGAACATAGAGCTCTGATACCAACTTATCACGACCCAAAATCCCACCACATGCGTCATGATGGCACCTAGTCTCTAAGACTAAGTAAGCCGATTTCAATTACCTTTTGAAGCCATTCTTTTTTAATTAAATTAATAATCAAAACTGACAGCGGAACAAATATGAATATACAACCTCCCAAGACTGGTAGTACTGAGTCACGAACTCTAACTGAATACATAGAATGATCACGAGGACCGAATATACAATACTATTTGATTACAAGTTAACAGTACAATGAAATGAAAAGACTCCAAGGGACTGCGACGACCAAGTAGCTCTACCTTGAATCCTTACGATCCCGCTTTAACTCTGCTCAAGTCCGTTATCTTTAATACCTGGCTCTGCACAAAAATGTGCAGTAGTGTAGTATGAGTACGCCACGGTCGGTACCCAGTAAGTATCAAAACTAACCTCAATGGAGTAGAGACGAGGTACAGTCAAGACACTCACTAGTCTAATAACCTGTGCAATATAATATACAAAATAATAGGAAATGAATAACAATAAAGGAAACATAAAACAACTAGTGATGTGCACAGTAAGACAATAAAATCACCATTAATATCGCTCAACAATTGATAAATACATTTACACCCAGTTAGTTCAAGTTCTTCAATTACATATCTTTCACACAAAATTCTTACAAATAAAACTCTTTTTCAAATATAATTTGCTCAAATAAACATCTTTCGAATATAAAATTCTTTCAATAAGTATCTTCAAATATAATTTCCTTAAATAAGTATCTTTCAAATACAATTCTTTCATATAATTCTTTTTGAATAAAAATCCTTCCAAATAAATATTTTTGAATATAATTCTTTCAATTAAAAGTCACCATGAGACACCTTATTTCAAAATCATAAAAATACGGGTATCAACCCATTTTCATATTTTCACGGCATCTCGTGCCCATAATTAAATCATCATATTTTCCCTGCACCTCGTGCCCTCATTTCATATCATAACTGCACGGACAATTCACATGCCAATTATCATTATCATTTCATCACAGCACCTCGTACCCACAATTCATATCACAACTACACGGACAATTCACGTCTCAAATATTCTCATTATTTACTCACGGCACCTCGTGCCCACATTTTATTTTATAATCCGCCTGGCAATAGCCACAGGCTCACAATTTCAACATAAATCAGATTGTTATCAATTTACTAAGAACCAGTCAGGGAAGAAGCAGAAAATTCACTAAGCATGTTGCACATAATTCACATAAACAATTAAGACACGTAGACATGTTGTATTAGACTAAACATGATAGCTACACATATTGAAATAACTCAATTAAGAATAAAAATAGATTAGTACTCATTAAAATGGTATAACTCAAAATAATAGGAAAACATGTTGCTGCTCAGTAAGAAAAATTAGGTTTTACCACAACTAGCCTGTGTACGTACTCGTCACCTCATGTACACAGCACTCACATATCACAATAGTTCCAAATCTTTAGGGGATTTCCCCCACACAAAGTTAGGCAAGTCACTTACCTCAAACCAAGCTCAATCAATCGGTCACAATGCCTTTTTCGCGAATATCCGGCTCCGAATGGCCCAAATCTAGCCAAAAGAAATTACATATCATAAATACAATAATAATAGACTCATCTAATTAATGAAATCAATACTTTAACAAAAATCCAAAAATTAACTCAAATATTGCCCATGGGGCCCACGTCTCAGAATCAGGTAAAAGTTACAAAATAGGAATGCCCATTCCACCACGAGTCTAACCATACCAAAATTACTAAATTTCGATACCGAATGGTCCTCCAAATCCACAAATCAAACTTCCAAATCCCTAGCCTCCAACTTTTAATTTCCACCTTAAATACACACTAACTAGGTGGGAAAATACATGGAAAAGCATGATTATTGATAAAAAATAAGCATAAGGGACTTACCTCAAGAAATGTCTCGAAAATGCTCTCAAAAATCGCCCTAAACCGAGTTTGCAAAGTCAAAAATGACAAAAATCACGAAGCCTTTCGGTTTAACCACTGCCCAGGTATTTCCACACCTGCGGAACCTGGGCTCGTACTTGCGAGTGCGCTTGTGCGGAAATTGTGTGCATCTGCGCAATTCACTTGCCCCATCTGCCTTCACACCTGTGATGAAAGGGCCGCATCTGCGCGTGCGCGCCTGCGGAATTCCCTTCTGCTTCTGCGGACCTTGCGCACCTGCGGAGACCCTTAACGCATCTGCGGGCATCACAGATGCGGAAAACACCTCGCACATGCGATCCCTGGTACTCCTCCATTTTCCTGCTTCTGCGCCAATTTGCTCGCACCTGCGGGCAGCCTTGCGCAAGTGCGATTACAGCAGAACCAGCAAAAGCATCAGATTTTCCTAAGTCCAATTTCATTCCGTTAAGCATCCGAAACACACCCGAGGCCCCCCGGACCTCAACCAAACCTACCAAACAATCCTATAACACCATAAAAACTTAGTCGAGCCATCAAACCACATCTAACAACACCAAAAATCATGAATTAAGCACGGATTCAAACCTAAGAACTTAGAATTTTCCAAATTCTACAAACGACGCCGAACCACGTCAAATCTAGTCCGAATTACCTCAAATTTTACACATAGGTCACAAATGACACTACGAACCGACAACCACTTTCGGAAATCCATTCCGAGCTTGATATCAAAATTTTCACTATCGGCCGAAATCGCCGAAAAATCTAACTGTCGTCAATTCAAGCCTAAATCTACTACAGACCTCCAAAACACATTCCGGCCATGCTCCTAAGATCAAAATCACTCAGCGGAGCTAACGGAGTTGACGGAATTCTATTCCGAATCCGTTTTCACACAGTTCCGACTACGATCCAATTTCTAAGGCTTAAACTCACAACTAGGGACTAAGTGTCCCAAAACTCCCCGAATTCCATAACCAATCACTCCGGAAATTCGCAAAAGTAGAAACAAATGTGGGGAAAGCAGATATTAGGGGATCAGGGCTCTAATTCTTAAAATGACCGGCCGGGTCGTTACACTGGCAATGGCCACAGGCTCTCAATTTCAACATAAATCAGATTGTAATCAATTTAACAACAACAAGACAAATTACACAAGGTATAAAAATAAACACAAACAAATCACAACATCACATAAAAATTATCAACACCACAACCCCACATCGTCACATATCGTCCCTGACAATAACCACCTTTATCGCTCTTATTGCCGCCCTTATCGCTCCTATAGCCACCCTTATCACTCCACCCAGACAATATCAATAGCCACCCTTATCACTCCTATTTCCACCCTTATCGCTCCTATAGTCACCCTTGTCGTTTTGCCCAGACAATATTCCAACAAACACAACAATAGTGAAATGCTACCCTTATACCCACATAATATCAACGGTGAAATGCCACCCTTATATCCCCAAAATAATAACTCACACAACACAATAATTTACACCGAAAATTAACACGGCAACATAATAAAATCATTTCATATCACAATTTTCCCAATGACCACAACCAAATTCCAAAGATATAACAAAATCAATTAATTTCACAACAAATAGCCCAAGGCTCCACACAATGTATATAACACCCAAAAATAATCAATATAGATAGAAATTACTCGGCATAAAGAAAAACCTTCATTAATGCAAATTTAGATAATTATATTAACACTTCTTCTTAAGCTCGCTTAAATTAATTATTTGTATAAGAAAATTCATATTGGAATTTATTTCCAAGAAATATTAAACCAACAAAACTCACTAAATTTCATAAATATTTTAAGTAACAATCACATCAAATTATCATATAAAAATAAATTCAACAATAAGGATTTAGGCATGGCAGACAAATGATTTAATAGTTTTTCACAATTTTCCAATTTACTACACAATAATGCCTAAGACTTTAATTCAATGAATTTGCACGTATAAGTCCGAGTACGTACTCATCACCTCACGTACACTGCTTTTCACATTTCACAAATGGCACATAAGACTCAATGTCTAAGGAGTAATTCCCCCACTCGAGGTTAAGCAAGACACTTACCTTTTTGAAGTTATGCCGATATTCCAAAATCGCCTTCTTACTTGAATTGGCTTCCAGACCACTCAAATCTATTCAAATCAGTTGTATAACTTCATTAAAATTCATCGAAAACAATTCCGAATAATAAAATGTCGACTTAGAAATTTATTCCAAAAAGTCAACAAAAGTCAACATGGGGCTCGTCCCTCAGAACCCGACATCATTTTCATGAAATCCAAACACCCATTCCGATACGAGTTCAACCATACCAATTTTATTGAATTCCAATAACAAACCGACCTCCAAATCTTAAATTTGTGGTTTACGAAATTTCTACTATTTCCCCCTAAATTTTCATCTCAAAGTACTAATTAAATGATGAAATCAGTGATATATTCATGTATATTAACCAAATCCGAGATAGAATCACTTACCCCGATGAATTTCTTGAAAAACCCTCGAAAATCGCCACAAACCGAGCTCTCTAGGTCCAAAATGTGAAATAATGCCCTAAACCCTATTTTTATAGTGCACCCTCTGAACTCCCCTATGTTGTCCGCAAAATTCCAACCGCGGCCGCACCCCAGGTCCCGCGGTAACGAAAAAATGATGCGGCAGCGAAATTCTTGGGGCAGTACTGCCAGGCTTTAGTATTTTGGCCATAACTTTCTCTACAGATGTCTAAATGATAACTTCTTTACTTTTCTGGAAACTAGACACGAAGGGCTACAACTTTTAGTTTTAAATCATCTCAAAATTCCTTGTAGATCAAAAGATATAGGCTTCCGAAGTCGAACCAGCGGGTCTGCAGAACATCCTGGAGTGCCTTTGCGACCAAATTTACGTGGTCCGTGCCCCCTCCTTCGCCCTCAGCGGAATTTTTGCCGCTCTCAGCGAAACTTTGCTGCCGTCCGCGAAAAATTAAGCACCAGAACCATGCCTCAGTTCCGGTAATGCCCGGACTCGCTCAAAACTCACCCGAAACACACCCGAGGCCTCCGGAACCTCAACCAAATGTACCAACACGTTCCATAATACAATATGAACTTAGTGGAGGCTTCAAATCTCATCAAACAACGTCAAAATTACGAGTTGCGCCTCGAATGGAGTTATGAGTTTTCGAATCTCCCAACTTCTATGTTTTACGCCGAAACGTATCAAATCAATCTGGAATGACTTCAGATTTTGCACACAAGTCATAATTGACTTAATGAAGCTATTCCCATTTCCGGAATTGAAATCCGACTTCGTTATCAAAAATTCACCCTTCGATAGGATTTGTTTTTTCCAAAAATCTTCTATTTTTCAACTTTCGCCAAAATGCGTCCAATTGTCCTACGGACATCCAAATCCAAATCCGAACATACACCTAAGTCCGAAATCATCATACGAAGCTATTGATATAATCAAAATTCTATTTCGGGGTCGTTTGCTCAAAAGTCAACTCTCTGGTCAACTCTTTTCATTTAAGTTTCTAAATAAGAATTGTTCTTTAAATAAAATTTTGAATCTTCAGTAAATCAAACTCGACCATACCGGCGGGTCATAATACATATTGCGAAACTGTTCGAGACCTCACGGGGCGTTAATTCTTAAAATGAGAAGTCGGGTCGTTACAATAATGTACATACCATAAATGAATCTACAAGGTTATGCTCTTGTGGGAAATGGTCCATCTACCACATGCCGTGCTCACATGCTATCAGGTGCTTTCAACATGTTGGTTTAGGGCCAACCAACTATGTTGATAAGCAATATAGTGTTGCTGCATACTTAAACACCTATAGTGGGCAGTTGCAGCTAGTGAGTGCTGAGCATTATTGGCCGCCAGAACCATTTAAAATGGTGTGTAACAAGGAGTTTTTGCGTCGAATACATGTGCAGAAGAGAACGCGTATATGGAACCAAATGGATGTTAGTGATACCATTTATGCGCGCAAATGTGGTATATG
Source organism: Nicotiana tomentosiformis (assembly GCF_000390325.3). NCBI lineage: Eukaryota > Viridiplantae > Streptophyta > Magnoliopsida > Solanales > Solanaceae > Nicotiana > Nicotiana tomentosiformis. The sequence continues at coordinate 93,645,234 of NC_090823.1, forward strand.
CTCGCATACAGGACATGACCATCGAAAATCTCCTTCGGCTGGTTTGGGTGGCGGTGGTAATCCAGCTCCTGGTGGGAGTTCTTCTAATGTGCCCAACTATCAAGGATACACGTAGTAACTGGGTTTTGTAATGTAGTTGTAATAAATGTATGTACTTGTTTATGTTGCAAGATGTATCATATAAAATTATGTTTCCATTGTTGTTAAATCTTATTGATAATGGTCCATTTTTCAGTTGACTAAATTAATGAATTTCTCCCTCCCGTTCATGTAATTAAAAATAGTATTGGATTAAAAAATAGTAAAGTTTTTAGTAGACCTTCGAATTTCACGCTAAAATTATTATTAGAAAACTACACTGTCAGAGGAGGAAGATTTTTGATAAATATGTGAATATATATAGCGCGGTTAAATACTACGTTATTTGTTAGCATAGCGCGGTTAAATATTACGTTATGTGTGTTATCTTGTCGAACTAAAAAGTTGCCCGCCTGCGAAAAAGCTATTTTGTATCCGAAAGAATCTTTAACACGTGAAGCATAGCGCGGTTAAATACTACATTATGTGTGTTGTCTTGTCGAACTGAAAAGTTACCCGCCTGCGAAAAAGATGTTTTGTATCTCAAAGAATATTTAACACGCGAAGCATAGCGCGGTTAAATACTATATTATATGTAAGCATAGCGCTGTTAAATACTACGTTATGTGTATTGTCTTGCCTATAAATAACGGGCGCATTCTAGTTATTTTCTGCGCTTAACAATAACCAATAGCAAAACTCTCCATAAAAGCAGGGTTTTTTTTCGCTTTAACAAATGTCTGAACACCTTTATGTACCAAGGTGCCAATGCGGCAAAAAATATATGATGGCGGACTGTTGGGATGATGGTGAAGTTGGGCGCCGATACTGGATGTGTGTGAACAAGTTTTATGGGATTCCCGATGAACCTTTTTGCAATTTTGAGGTATGGATTAATGAACCATGTAAGAAGGAATGCTACAAACAAACTTTGCAGTATATTCATGATTTGAACAAAAGATACGAACGTGATGAGGTTATGTATAAACGAGAAATTACGGCGTTGAAGGAGAAACTAAAAGAGGTGGAAGAAGAAAAAATAAGTTGTTGGATCAATTTGAGTGGTTGAAGAAGAGAATAGTTGACTAAACAAACCAATGTATGTGTTTAGTGTTGTATTTTATCTTTATGCTTTCTATGTCATGTATTTTCATTATGTGTGCCGAATTTAAATTATGTTAAGTTGTTGTGTTTGTGTTTGTGTTGCAGTATTAAAATAACGAAGAACTCGGGAAATATATACATAATGCGCATATAACGAAAACAATAAAAATTGTTGCTATTATTTACATAAAATAATATTTACATCAAATACAAAAAAAAAAAATTCAATATGTTCCACAGCTTGTGTGCTTAAATGCAGCTGCTGGCCTGAGGCGCATCCCATCCTACCCGGCTATGCTATCAGGATCATCCTCATTACGTCGCCTCTTTATAGCATGATGCGCTGCAGCATGATTATCGGTAGTGCTGGCAGGATCGGTAGAAGGGGTCGTCGGTCCAATAGTAACCTACAGAAGAATAAGTCAGCTCAGTATAGGAAAATATATATTAAGTCACAAAAATTTAAATTGTCTTACCACGATCTCGTCGGGCTCCTGAATATAATCATCCGTTGCAGCCAGGTCAGCATCGCACAAAGCGGCCTCCATGACGGGCGAGGATGAAGCCTTAATAAGAAAATTAATAAAGTTATTTATGGAAAATAAATGAGAAAAGAAAAAATAAATTTAAAGTAAATACTAATAAAAACATACTTGCGCATGTGAAAGTTCCCCAGCACCCCTCGATGATGAGCCATAACTCAGTCGGCGCCCACTATCCACATCGCGGGTCGGCCGATCCTCAGCAGCGGTCGATGGGAGCGGGAAGTATGCATCCCAATGCTCTCCGTTAATGTCCGTGCCCATGATAAATAATGGACCTGACGGGGTCACCTGCAAAGTCCATGGAGTGAGCTGCAGCCCAAGGTTGTATGACGACATACTGTTGGGATACTCGTCCGGCTCATGAAGGTCACCCGGCAGATCAGCATCAACATCATCAGCAGGGGCCTCAACGCCCCCTTGCTGGGGACCACCTCGTCGCCGCCCACCACGACCCCGTGGGGAAGCCCTGCCTCGTGGGGCACCCCTACCTCGTGGGACACCCCTACCTCGCTGGTACTGCTCTGGTGCCACATAAGCAGGGTCGTGTCCTAAGTGTTGATCCTCTCGGGTTCGCTGTAGTGTCCGGGCAGCCACCTCTGCAACCTGCAGGCCATAATCGTACAAAGCAGCCGCTCCCTCGTCGGCATACTGCTGCATCTGCAATCCCATCTGGTAGACTATATGTAGGCCAATAGCCTGCACAACATATAAAATATAAACTACAGAACACTATGTTACAGTTATATAAGTAATAATACCAGAAAATATATCAGGGCCTCGTGCCGCCCAGCGTATGGAACGTACCGATCGCCAGCTCGATGAATGGGATTCCCGACGAAAAATCGGGTAACGCGGCGGTACTAGGGCATATACTCATGAGTAGTATCCGTCCGGCTCTGTGAAGGGGGGCTGAATCAGGTCAGCTCGCCGATCCCAAGTATCGACCTGCGCCTCTAGCCATGCCACATATGCGTCATCCACCCTGGAACGATCATCCCGTTGATAATGTGTGGGCTCCCATGTGGGCCCTCTTGGTACAAGCTGCGGATGGCCAAACTGGCGAAGTACCCGCTCCGTGTCTTGATGCTCCACAATATCGAGGCACATCGGCGGGACGAAAGTGCTCCAAATCAGTCGGTCGGCCGAGCAATAATCAGGCAGGCCACCTATCAAGTCGTTGTTGTATGGCGTCCAGATGAACTATTAAATAACAACAGAAAATGTGAGTATGCGCAACACATGTGAAGCTATACCAAGTAAACTTAGGTATACATTTACCTGTACGCCCTCCAGCATATCCCACAAATCCCTGCAAAGGGGGAGATTATGCCAAGCCTCATCTGTCTCGCTAGTGATGTCGGGGTGCAATATCTCCAAATGCTGTCGAATAGCTGTCAAACTCATGCGACTGGCCCTTGAGTGTGCAATATCATCCTATGGCCTGAAACCAGTGAGCTGGTGCAGCATGTCCAAATACTGCCCACGCGTCATCTCTCTCATGGCCTGAGGCAATGCAACAGGCAGTCCATCAACGGGTAGCCCATATAAAACCTCCACGTCCTGCAGCGTGATGGTGGCCTCACCAATGGGCAGGTGGAATGTGTGCATCTCGGGTCGCCACCGCTCTATCAGGGCCATGACCAAAGACCAGTCGAGTTGCAGCCGCCCGATCTCCAAAATCCTGTAGAAACCCGTAACCTGCAGGCGCTGGACTACACGGGGATGGAGATCTCTGTCCTTCATAAAATCCCACATGTCGTCCACTCTCCTGGCGCGGAGAGTCTGGGCCAATAACTCTCCCTCCCATACGTGGGCGGACTTATGATCGCCCTGTAACACTAATAGCTCATCGTAGAAAGGTCCGGGATGCATAGGCGGCACGTCCATGTCGTCTACTGTAAATTAAACAACATTAATTGTATGTTGTTCTGTAAATTAGATAATTAATTTTTATAGTTATAAAATATTTAATTGGATAGAGAATTAACATATGGGTTCCAGGCTCGATATTTGAGGCCCAGTAGCACCAAGCTATCCTGAATTCCTGTATGTGTCAATTTTATTATTTTACATGTTAGTTTCATAATTTTGTATGTTTGTTGTGTAAATTAAATAATTAATTTTTATAATTATACAATATTTAATTGGACAGAGTATTAACATATGGGTTCCATGCTCGATTTGAGGCCCAGTAGCACCAAGCTATCCTGAATTCTTGTATGTGTCAATTTTATTATTTTACATGTTAGTTTCATAATTTTGTATGTTTGATTTATAAATTAAATAATTATTTTTTATAATTATACAATATTTAATTGGACAAAGTATTCACATATGGGTTCCAGGCTCGATATTTGAGGCCAAGTAGCACCAAGCTATCCTGAATTCTTATGTGTGTCAATTTTATTATTTTACATGTTAGTTTCATAATTTTATATGTTTGTTTGTAAATTAAATAATTTATTTTTGTATATTGGACAGAGTCTGTGTTTGATCTATCAGTATAAGATATACTTAAACAACAGAGATACTACACTAAAAGGCTCTACATTTTACTAAGCTAAAAGGGCACTATATTGCTAGTCTTTAAACAAATAAATAATCTAAACTAGATAAAATCAACAAATACATTTTAATCACAAAACATTCACGAAAATACATATAAAACAATAAAAGTAATTTATTAACATTTTTATTAACAAATAATAATGATTTCTCAATTTTTACATATTTTTTTAGAACACTAATATCTTAGTCCGGATAAAAATAACATACCAGTTTAAACGCAAAAAAATACAAAACAACATGGAACATATTCAAAACACCTAATATGCATTATTTATATGAGTTTCGACATAAACTAAATCGGAATACCTCGATTTATTTTTTCAGAAAGTTGAAGAATTGAATATTTGAGTCTGAAACAAGCAAACCATAACAATAGGAATTGATGGCTAGGATGTGGGACCAACAATCTTGTCTTTTTATGGGACGGGTGGGATCCACTCGGATTTTTTATCGACAGAATGGGAGGGGGGGCTGAAGATTTTTAAAAAAATGGGGGGAAGGGGACTGGTTTCAATCGTGGGGAAGAAGGGAAGGGGGTCGTTTTTATCTATGTATAGCACGGTATATAACAACGTTATCTGTCTTATCAGCCCAGGCATAACGCGGTTTATAAGGGCGTTATATATTTATAACGCTCTTTTAAAGAGCGCTATACCTTAACGTCCAAAACGCCCGTTAAGGTACAGTGCTCTTTAAAAGAGCGTTATATATAGTTAGGTAACTCTTTTTTTTTTTACAAGTATTTCCGTATTTTTTGTCAAAAAGAACAACAAATGGATTCTGGACTCTCGGTTGACACCCTTTAAGTGCATGTGGCTCCGCCACTGTTCATACATGTGCCTTATTTGATGTGTCATCACCGGCATAGTACAACTATTCCTTGTGCATGATATGCCCACACTCCACGCAGTATGCTCTTAACATTTTGAAATAAAATATACACAACTTTATAAATTGAATAAACAATAATTTATCACAAATTTATAGTTAAAAGTATTTGGAAATAGAAGAAAAAGTAGTTAAGTACGACGCTTTGATTTTGCAAGGAGTTGTAGTGCCAGACAAATTGAGGTAAATAAAGTAAAGAAATTTAGTGTCATTCTTTTTTTCTTTAACAAAAAGGGTTAAGACAATGTTCGTTCGGTTATTGAAGCTTTAGTAGTTCTTAAGAAAGTTATTGTAATGTAAATTTTGTAAAGTAATGTTCCAATTAAACTAAGAAAAAAATTAATGTAATTTCATAACAAGCATTTTAGTAAAGGGATTGGGAAATTTTCAGCTTAGACTCACAAAAGTAACTACTTTCATATTGTCAATATATTTTTTATGTTTAATTTGGATGAACATCTATATAAACAATAATAATTTTTTTATAAGGAACTTAATTAATTTCTTAGTAAAATAATAAGATTAATACATGGACTAAATCTGACAATATTATAGTTTTAGTTGTCAAATAGCAAAGCTTGCTCGACTTATTAATTAGGGGCTTTTGCATCTATACTCGGTTTTGGGGTCACAATTGAACCTATACCCACTTTGCAAAAATGTTTGCAAGCGTACCCACTTTACGATCAACTTCGAACTTATCGGGCCCGAAGTTAAAAAAAAAATTAGTCTGAAGTGAAAAAATTGCACTTCAAATACACTTAAGGCCAAATAGGTCTGAAGTGCAACCAATGGTTTCATGCACTTAAGGCTAATAAGTCTAAAGTAAAAAATTACACTTCAGATGTACTTAAGGCCAATAAGTCTGAAGTGAAAATTTGCACCTCAAGTGCAACAAATGTTTTCATTCACTTAAGGCCAATAAGTCTGAAGTAAAAATTTATACTTCAGATGCACTTAAGGCCAAAAAGTCTAAAGTGCCACAAACATTTTCATTCACTTAAGGCCAATACGTCTGAAGTAAAAATTTGCACTTCAGAGGCACTTAAGACCAAATAGATCTGAACTGTAACCAATGGTTTTGTGCACTTAAGGCCAATAAGTCTGAAGTGAAATATTGCACTTCAAATGCACTTAAGGCCAAAAGGTCTGAAGTGCAACAAATATTTTGCTACACTTAAGGCCAATAAGTATGAAGTAAAAAATTGCATTTCAGATGCACTTAAGGCTAAAAGGTCTGAAGTGCAACAAAGGTTTTTCTACACTTAAGGCCAATAAGTCTGAAGTAAGAAATTGCACTTCAGATGCACTTAAGGCCAAAAGGTCTGAAGTGCAATGTAACGAACCGGCCGGTCGTTTTGAGAATTAGAGCCCCGAACCCCTATTAACAGCTTTTCCCATATCTATTTCTGCTATTGTGACTTGCCGGGATGATTGGTTTTGAGTTTCGGAGTGTTTTGGGACACTTAGTCCCTAAACGAGGGCTTAAGCCTTAGAATTTGGATCGTAGTTGGAACTGTATGAAGATGGTTCCGAAATGGAATTTCGTTGGTTCCGTTAGCTCCGTTAGATAATTTTGGACTAAGGGACGTGTCCGGAATATATTTTTGGGGCCCGTAGCTCATTTAGACTTGAAATGGCGAAAATCGAATTTTTGGAGATTTGGACCGGTAGTAAAAATTTTGATGTCGGGGTCGGACTCCGATTCTGGAAGTTGGAGTAGGTCCGTAATATTGAATATGACTTGTGTGCAAAATTTGAGGTCATTCGGACGTGGTTTGATAGGTTTCGGCATCGGTTGTAGGAATTTGAAGTTTCAAGTTCATTAAGTTTGAATTGGAGGGTGATTCGTGATTTTAGCATTAGTTAATGTGATTTGAGGGCTCGACTAAGTTCGTATGGTGTTTTAGGATTGGTTGGTATATTTGGTTGAGGTCCCGGGGGCTCGGATGAGTTTCGAGTGCTTAACGGATCAAAAGTTGGATTTGTGTTGCTGCTGAAGTCTTCAGGCATCTGTCATTTTCGCACCTGCGGTGGAGAGACCGCAGGTGCGTGATCGCACATGCAGAGAGGCAAGCGCAGAAGCGGATTTGGGATGTGTGGTCAGGGGTCGCAGGTGCGAAAGGGAAATACTGCATCTGCGATGCCCGCAGATGCGCTAAAGGACCCGCAGGCTCGGAGGAGATCGCAGAAGCGGACAATAGTCTGCAGCGCGTACTCGCAGGTGCGGCCCATTTTTCGCAGAAGCGGACCCAGCCCTTAAGTCATTTCCGCACTTGCGAAGAAAATTCCGCATGTGCGGCGTCGTAGGTGAGACCCAAGGTCCGCAGATGCGGAATAACTGGGCAGAAAAGGGGCAGATTCGAGGGTTTGAAGTTCACTTCACAAATTTGATTGAGAGCTCCGTAGAAGGCGAAATTTGGAGAGATTTTTGGGGGAAGTTTTTGGGTAATGATTCTTAACTCCCTTATGGTTATATTACACTAATCTATGCTTGAATTCATCGTTTAAATTTGGATTTGGGGTGAAAAATTAAGAAAATTTCTTAGGCCAAATTTTGGGGTTTTGATCGAGATTTTGGTGTCGGATTTTAGTAAATTTGATATGGTTAGACTCGTGAGTGAATGAGCTTTCGTATTTTATGAATTTTATCCGATTCCGACAAGTGGGCCCCACGGGCAATTTTTGAGTTAAATTTCGGAATTTTCATTAAATGTTGATTTTGTTAACTAGATGAGTCTATTATTGTTATATTTATGATACATAATTTCTTTTGGCTAGATTTGGGGCATTCAGAGCCGGATATTCGTAGGAACGACATTGTGACCGATTAATTGAGCTTGACTCGAGGTAAGTGGCTTGTCTAACTTTGTGTGGAGGAAATTCCCTTAAGATTTGCAACTATTGTGCTATGTGAGCGCTGTGTACGTGAGGTGACGAGTACGTACACGGGCTAGTTGTGGTAAAACCCGATTTTCTTACCGAGCAGCAACATGTTTTCCTGTTATTTTGAGTTATACCATTGTGAGCACCTAAGTTTTGACTATATTTAAATTTTTACCACCTTCTACTATGTAATTATTTTTAGAAATTTAATATATATATTTTTAGCTTTGTTACATTTTTTATATATAGGGTAAGAATTAAAAATAATTTAAAAGGTCAAATTATTATTATTAGTATTATTTTTATTTTTTTATCTTTATTTTTTTAAAAAAACGAAAAAAATTAAATATGTATTTTAATTTTCGGATAGGAATAAAATAATAGAAAAATTAAAAGTATGGAATAAAAAAAGTAAAATTAAAAGTAGGTGGAAATTATTTTTTAAAAAAAGTAAAAGAAAGTGGAAAATTAAATAAATAAAAGTAAAAGAATATAAAAATTTAAAAAATTAAAAGTAAAAGAAGTTGGAATTAAAAAATAAAAGTAAAGGTTGCTGAATTTGTTTAATAAAAAAGTAAAAGAAAGTTGAAATTAAAAAAAAGAAAAGTAAGATAAGTGGAAATTAAAAAAAAGAAAAGTAAAATAAGTGAAAAATTTAAAAAAAAAAAAGAAAAGAAAAGTAAAAGGTGGGAAATTAAAAAAAGAAAAGTAAAGTAAAGTGGGGAATTATTTATTTTTTTAAAAAAGAAGAAAAATGGGAAGTGAGAATTCTTTTTAATTAAAAAATAATAAAATAATAAAAGAAAATCTGAAAAAATACCGAATTTGTTTTCTATAAATAGAAGAGAAATGTTAGAAGAAAAGGGGGAGAAAGAGAAGGGAAAAAGAGGAGGGAATTGAGAGAATTTTATTTTCTTCTTCTATGCTAAGGGAATTTCTACTCATGTCATTCTTTCTTCGTCTCTTCTTTTCGAAAAATCTAGCTATTCATCAACCAAAAACCAACAAAAATAATTCATAACATCCCTTTTTACACGCCAAAAAGTGAAGTCAATAGTCTAGGTCAAGGATTCCGTTGGAGCTCCGTTCACTAGCTTTGATGTTCTTCTTCGCTTATGCTTGTTCGACGTTCGTCTGAGTTACTGTACCTGTTCTTGGAAACTCATTTAATTGAAAATTTTGCATTAAAGGTTTATTTTTTCCTCTATTCTTTTAATCTAATTTCATGTGATTTTATGTATTTGCCTTTAAACTTTATAAATAATAATGTAAATTAGTCCTTAAACGATATATACTTAGTCATATTTCTGGAAATATGGTATTCAAACTTGCTTTAAAGTTGGGAAGATTAGGACCCTAATAAGTTTGGGTTTCAATTGTTGGATTGTAGGGTATTGGTATATGACGGTTTATTTATTCAAATATCTAAAATCATACACTTCTTCTACAAGTAATTCCATAATTCATGACCTTACAATAATTTCAAATATATAGGAAGAATAATAAACACTGATAGAGTGCTTTAGGCATGCCTTTAATTAGTTTATCACGATTATGTATACGTTCACGTGGCATAATTGTGATTTCCAAAAATAAAACCGAAGTATGTATTAACTATGGCCAAAACAATCTTAATAATAAAATTCTATTAATTGTGTACATATACGCGTGACAAGATTTTGGCATAATAAACAAAACGGATTCACACACGTGATTCATTTCAAAGATAATTTTATATTTTAATAATTAAAAGCGGATAGATAAAACATGAAAACCAATAAATCACAGTTTATCCAAAATTAATTCAAGCCAAGTTGTAGTAAATAAAGCGACCGTGCTGGAACCACGGGACTTGGGGAATGCCTTACACCTTCTCCCCGGTCAACCGAATTCCTTACCCAGACTTTATTTTTGCAGACCAATAATAAAAGAGTGAAATCTTCCTTTGAATAGAGATTCAAATAAAAGGTGACTTGGAACACCCAAAAGATCAATTTCAAGTGGCGGCTTTGTAAATAAAATAATCATTACTCAAATTTGTCACTTTAATTGGAAAAACTCTTTAACCCACAACAATCCATACACATATCTTTTGTGGGGTAAAAGGGGGTGTGACAGCTCTGGCGACTTTGCTGGGGAAAAGAACCCAGAACTTCTGGTTCAGGGTTCAGAATTCGAGCTTGTAATGTGATATATACTTGACTTTCTTGATTGTTGATATTACTGTGTTTGTGGGCCTAATGTGTTAATTACCGCTCATTTACCGTTTTGATATTATTTGAACTATATAAACTGTCTTCTTACGCCTCCCTTCTGAGTCTTCTAAATTTATGGTGCACACGTGCGCGTGGCCCACTTTTCTGTTAGAGGTCATACCAAATAGAACGAGGCTGGATCAGTAACTAGGCCGGGTAGACTTTCGTGCTCCCGGTACGTTGCCCCCACCTCGGCTCGAACTGTCCGCTTAGGTAAGCCAGGTCTAAAATACTCCCCCAGGATTTTAAACTTAGAATAACATAGCCCCATGCCGGATCTCTAGTAGGAACATTTGTTTGTATCACGTGCATTTTACCTTCGGGACTCAACACAGGGGTTGGGTCCGTTTAGGACAGGTGTAACCGATAATTACAAGACCATCCTAATACATCTTATGTACTACATGTACATTATGTTTGATTCGGTTTGTGCATGTTGACCGGCTTCTAAAACATAAAAATAAGAATTGAGAGAAAACCGGAAGGAAGAAAATAGGAGAGAGGAAATTCATCCGGTTTTCAAAAATCCCGGTATTTGAAAAATCTAGAAACTCTGCCGAAATTTTGAAAAAAAAAAGAGAAAAAGAAAAGTCATTTCAAAATGAGTCAGAAAAATCATGTTTTCCCTGTTGTGTCAAAATCGACCGATCTGATTCTCACCAGATGTGAGATACGTAGGCAAACCTCATCGGTTTCGGCCCCAATTTTTAAAAATCCAAACTATTTTTATTTAATTCCTTCTTTAGAAAACTTTCATTAGAAAATCCAAAATAAAAAAAAATCAAGAATATTTTCTTTCTTTTTAGAAGTCTTTCATTCGAAAAAGAAAATCAAATCAAAATCCAAAAATATATTTTTTTCCTTTTTTAGAAGTCTTTGTTTTAAAAAATTCTCAAAAAAAAAAATCAAAATCCAAAAAAAAATATTTTCTTTCTTTCGAAAATTACCAAAACAAAACTTAAAAAATAATATATTAAGAAAAAAAAATTTTAAAATCCAAAAATATTTTCTTTATTCTTAAAAAAGTTTTCCTTTCAAACATTTCCCCAAAAAAAAAATCAAAAATCAAAATTCAAAATTCAAAAATATTTTCTTTGTTAGAAGCTTTTGTGATTTGTTTTGTATATGAGTAAAAAAAAGAGTTAGTTTATTTACTATTCCTGATCTTCTCCTGAACTACGTAATGATATGATTCATGCGGCGTCATGATACGTAGGGAATCCACATCGGATTCGATCATTGCCACTAAATAAACTGAGTGAAAAACAAAATTGAGTTAAAAAAAGAAAGCAAGAAAAGAGTGACTAAAATAACAGAGAAATAGAAAGAGCGAAAGTCAAAAAAAAAAAAAGAGAAAAAAAGCAAGAGTGAAAGAATCCACAAAGACAACTCTTTGTCCAATTTGAAAAATAAAGACGAGGGAAGTTTCCGTGGACATGCTGTCAAATGGCGCGAGCAAGCCGCCGGGGTAAAGCCTCCAATGGACGAAACAGAAATAGTTACAGTTTTCTTACATGCCCAAGAGGCGGACTACTTTCAGAACATGATGTTCTCTATAGGTAAGCCGTTCGTTGAGGCTATCAAAATTGGGGAGATGGTCGAAAATTGTTTAAAACGAGCCGAATTTTGAGTCATACAGCCTTTAAGTCCACATCACATACCGTTCAAAATGGTTCAGGGGGTTCGGTAAACAGAAATTGGAGAGAAAGTGGGAGCCATGATGGCTTCGAGCTCGAAGGGGGCCCGCATGACATTCAACCAATCATATATGCTTTCTATGGTCCCAAGACACTATTATCCCCATCAAGACGCTGCTTATGCCGTGGCACCACCTCCCTATGCGGTGATGAACGCGCAACCTTACACGCGGCCATAACATTATACACAAAATCGAGCTCCACATCCCATGAATGCCCGTCCCTACCAAGCTCCATATAATCCCCAACCAAATGTTCTCCAATACAATCCTCGCCCATGAGAGCCCCCTAGAAGGAATCAGTTCACCCCTATTGGTGAGTCATACTCTACCTTGTTCAAAAAGCTAGTCAGGCTAGGTCTGCTGCAGCCAGTGACCCCGAACCGGCCAAACCCCGAGTCCCCCTCGCACTGAGCTGATGCTAGATGTGAATACCACTCCGGAGTAGTGGGACATGATACTGAAGATTGTTGGACTCTCAAAAAAGCAGTGGAAGACCTCATCGAGGTCAAGACAATAGTTCTTCAGGACGATGAGGCTCATGATGTGACAAACAATCCCTTGCCTGCTCACAACATTGGCCAGTAGTCGGAATGATTTGTGAAAATGAGGAATTTGATCCGGCACTGAAGGCCATTGCAGCCATTGCCGAGACAAAAGAAAATCCAAAAAACAGTCGCCAAACCTGAAAAGTTCTCTGTCAGATGGGAGTCTCGTTAGCCGGTCTTGCTATCTTTTCTGCGTCCAGATTATTTCAGGGTGTAATGCGGACGTTTTACTTTTATTGTCTTACTTTGTGATGTAAACCCTTCTATCTTTATTTTTTTTTTTAAAAAAAAAAATCAAATCAAATGAAATTAATATTTCATTAAATGTCTCTTTTCTTAATCTTGTCACCTTTCTTATTCTCTTTTCAGTTCTGTTAATGCAGATTTTAGTGACATGGCATACTTGCGGACTTCATGCCTAGATCCTAAAATGGTGTCAGACCTCGAAATAATGAATCAAGAAGCAGAATGTGTTGAAGACAAGGCTTGTGAGAAAATAAACAAAGAATTGGAACAGTAGGCCTAGGCCAAGTCCGAATAAAATCAGAAGAAGTTGAAATTCCCTCTCTTCGGATCATTGTTGAAGCCGAGATTGAGGATAAAGATTGGGTCAAGAATTGATTGGAACAATTGACACTGATTGATGAAAAGCGATTGGCCGCAGTTTGTCACGAGCAGTTGTACCAACAAAGAATGGCTAGTGCCTGCAACAAGAAAGTGCGGCCCAGGAAATTTAAAGTGGGGCAACTCGTTCTGAGATATATCCTCCCGTATCATGAAGAAGCTAAAGGAAATTGGCTCCAAATTAATGCAGTCAAAAAGGTACTATGTTTGACCCTTCACGCACCTTTAATGCTCTTTGATTGAGATGATGAAGGCTTTCATTCTCGCTACCCAAACACCATTAACCCTTTTTGCCAACCCTTTGAGCCGGTTACCTTTCTTTGATTACCCTCTTTGGAACCTGAAGGAGTTATTGAAAAGAAAAAAAAACAAAAAAGAAAAAAAAAGAAGAAAAAAAGGAAAAGGAAAGAGAAAGAAAACAAAATAGACAGAAAGACAAAAGAAAATAAAAACAGTTCATGTTACATTGAACTACGTTTGACTTGATTCCGAAAGGATATGTAGGCAGCCTCTCTCTGGGGTTCAGTCACACCAAAACAAAAATTCACATTTCCCCAAAAGTTGAAACTGGGGCAGATGTTACAATAGTTCGGTGATGGTTTCGCCTGAAAGGTTCCAAAGTTGTAACTCAATCCATATCCTTTTTACCCAAATACTTTTCAAGTCTTTCCGATTAATCAACGAGAATGTTCAAGAATTGGAGGATACAATCACTTGGATCTGGTGTAACCAAAATAAGAGAAATAAAATAAGAAAGTCTTATTGGTGAAAACCCTTATGAGCACCGTAAGGCAATGGTGAGTAAAGAAACTAAAATGAGAGAGTCTTGTTAATAAAAACCCGCAAAGGGCACTATAAGGCGGTGGTGAGAAGATAAATGAGAGAGATTAGCTGGTGAAAACCCGCAAAGGGCACTACTGATCGAAAAGAGGATCTTCACAGCCATTGGTATTGACAGTCCTGGGCAAGGTTTCTCGATTTCGAGGCAAAAGTTGTGATGAATTTCTAAGAGTCGGATGGTTTACACAGATCAGGCATCTAGTCCAAAAGGCATGTCATGTTCATTGAATTCTGCATGTACTCCAGATAAGTCCTTCTTTCCTTCCCCCAAAAGGGATACCTCTTGTCTAAATTCGTTGTCCATTCCATTATTTGTTTCTCTTTGAATCCCTTTCGGTCTAAATCTGTTCCAAAATTAAGGCAAAGAAGGGGTAGCAAGACTGATTTATGGCTTTCGTTTGATACAAGCTAATATTCAAGAGGCACCCAGCCTTGGCAGGGGCATCAAGTCAACCCGGATTAGCCGTGGTGGCTGATGCTTTGAAATCAAAAAATCTCGAAAGGTGAAAATCAAATTGAAAGCGCCTACAAGGCAAAATGAAATTGAATAGGTTAAGTACCAAGTGGCTAACTGTTTTGGCAAAGTTTGAAAAGCCAAATGTTCCTCAATGCTCTGAAATTGAAAGTTTTGGAGGAAAGAAGTCGAAAGTGAAATGCCACAAAGGCAAAATAAAGTTAAAAAGGCTAAGTCCCACGCGACCAACCGTCATGTAAAAGTTTGAAATGTCAAAGGCTCTCCATGTCTAGAAATGCAAGTGGTATTCACGAAACATCTAGTGGCAGGTTGAAATCATCATAAAAAGAAGATGGGCACAAAGCCAAGCTGTCAAAAACAACAAGGCCACAAACCGACCACCACTTTTAAAACTCACAATTTTTCTTTGTTTAGAGCAGGAATAAAGGAGTGCAGAATGGCAATTCCTAAAGGACGAATGTCACCAAAGGTAGGTTTCCTAAAAATCTCCACTTTCCTTTATTTTTAGCATGCATCACTACTGCTTATACCTCTAATTTTCGTAGCTTAACCCAGGTAGAACTTTTTCGCCTAGGGGGATCCAGCTCATAGTTTCGGTAGAGTACTTAGGTTGTTTTACATACCTTAACCCAGGTAGAACCTTTTTGCCTAGGGAGATCCAGCTCATAGTTCTGGGTAGACGTACTCTTCGCCCAGGCTTATTTTTTGTAGCTTAACCCAGGTAGAACCTTTTCTCCTAGGGGGATCTAGCTCATATTTCCGGGTAGAAGTACTCTTCGCCCAGGCTTATTTTTCATAGCTTAACCCAGGTAGAACCTTTTCTCCTAGGGGGATCCAGCTCATAGTTCCGGGTAGAAGTACTCTTCGCTCAGGTTGTTTTTCGTAGCTTAACCCAGGTAGAACCTTTTCACCTAGGGGATCCAGCTCATAGTTTCCGAGTAGAAGTACTCTTTGCCCGGGCTTGTTTTTCTTAGCTTAACCAAGGTAAAACCCTTTTGCCTAGGGGGATCCAGCTCATAGTTTCGGGTAGAAGTACTCTTCGCCCAGGGTTGTTTTACGTAGCTTAACCCAGGTAGAACTTTTTCGCTTATGGGGATCCAACTCATAGTTTCCGGGTAGAAGTACTCTTCGCCCAAGCTTGTTTTTCTTAGCTTAACCCAGGTAGAACCTTTTCGCCTAGGGGTATCCAGCTCATAGTTTCGGGTAGAAGTACTCTTTATCCAGGCTTGTTTTACGTTAGCTTAACCTAGGTAGAACATTTCGCCTAGGGGGATCCAGCTCATAGTTTTCCGGGTAGAAGCACTCTTTGCTCAGGATGTTTACGTAGCATAACCCAGGTAGAACCTTTTCGCCTAGGGGGATCTAGCTCATAGTTCCGGGTAGAAGTACTCTTCGCCCAGGCTTGTTCTAAGTAGCTTAACCCAGGTAGAACCTTTTCGCCTAGGGGGATCCAGCTCATAGTTCCAGGTAGAAGTACTCTTCGCTCAGGTTGTTTTACATAGCTTAACCCAGGTAGAGCCTTTTCGCCTAGGGGGATCCAGCTCATAGTTCCGGGTAGAAGTACTCTTCACTCAGGTCGTTTTATGTATCTTAACCCAGGTAGAAACTTTTCGCCTTTGGGGATCCAGCTCATATTCCAGGTAGAAGTACTCTTCGCCCAGGCTCGCTTTTCGCAGTTTAACCTAGGTATAACCTTTTCGCCTAGGGGATTCATTTTCATTTCAGTAATACAGGGCACCAACCACTGGTTATATTTTTTTTTCGTAATACAGGATGTCATCCCCTCATTACATTTCCTTTCAGTAATACAGGACGTCATCCCATGACTACATTCTTTTCAGTAATACAGGGTACCAACCCCTGGTTACATTTCCTTACCAGTATCAGGGTACACCAATACCTAGTCGATTTTTCAATATAGGGTCTCCACTCCCTAGTTTCTTTCATTTTAGATATAGGGTCTCAATTCCCTAGTCTCTATATTTTTTCGGGGTACAACATTCCCGACCTTTTATTGCTTTCAATAAAGAAGTAGTTTAGAATTTTATTACAATTACTTACGAAATTTTTCTAGTACAAACTGGGGCAGAAAAATTTTGTTCGTTTGTTTGTTTTGGTGTCTGAGTAGGTTTTACCTCGAGGCAGAGTGTTCGAGATGACCAAAATAAAAAGTCTCAATTCAGAATAAAAGAAAAGAAAAAATAGGTGAATCCAAAATACAAAAGCAGTTGAAAAGATATGGAATGCTCAAGACATGACTGAAGCCACGAGCATTGGGGTACTTTTTTTATTAGAAGAAGCTACAGAACAATGAACTAGCATCTATAGCTAGCAAGCATCAAGGTTTAGATCAGAGTCTGTATGAAGAACCAGTCAAGACTCAAGATCAAGTTTCAGAAGACTCATAGATAGGAATTTTGTAACTCATAACTGATAGGCTTATTTAGTTTCTTTTTTATAATAGCGGGACCGCAAACCGGAGCCTCGACGAAATCTCACTCGACTCCTCAACTCATCATTCCACCATTCTCCTTGAACTACAGGTGACCTGATTCCCCTATAACCTGGGATATGTAGACTGTCCAAAACCAGAACTCGGTTGCACCCTATCTTTTATTTCTTTTTCTTTTGAATAATGGTTTGGTCAAAAATTAGTCACATGGCTCACCTAGTTTTTGCCTGAAAACTCTTTATGTTTTCAAGCAAAGTGGGGCAGCTGTGAGCACCTAATGTTTGACTATATTTGAATTTTTATCACCTTCTATTATGTAATTATTTTTAGAAATTTAATATATATTTTTTTAGCTTTGTTACATTTTTTTTTATATAGGGTAAGAATTAAAAATAATTTAAAAGGTCAAATTTTTACTATTAGTATTATTTTTATTTTTTTATTCTTTATTTTTAAATAAAATAAATTTAAAAAAAACCGAAAAAATTAAATATTTTTTAAAATTTTCGGACGGAATAAAATAATAGGAAAATTAAAAAAGAATAAAAAAATAAAAATAAAAGTAGGTGGAAATTGTTTTTTTAAAAAGTAAAAGAAAGTAGAAAATTAAAAAAATAAAAGTAAAAGAATGTGAAAATTTAAAAAATTAAAAGTAAAAGAAGTTGGAATTAAAAAATAAAAGTAAAGGTAGCTGCATTTTTTTTAAAAAAAAGTAAAAGAAAGTTGAAATTAAAAAAAAGAAAAGTAAGATAAGTGAAAATTAAAAAAAAAAAAAAAAAGTAAAATAAGTGAAAAATTAAAAAAAAGAAAAGAAAAGTCAAAAGTGGGAAATTAAAAAAAGAAAAGTAAAGGAAAGTGGGGAATTATTTGTTTTTTAAAAAAAGAAGAAAAATGGGAAGTGAGAATTCTTTTTAATTAAAAAATAATTAAAAAAATCTGAAACAATTCCGAATTTTTTTTCTATAAATAGAAGAGAAATGTTAGAAGAAAAGGGGGAGAAAGAGAAGGAAAAAAGAGAAGAGGGAATTGAGAGAATTTTATTTTCTTCTTCTATGCTAAGGGAATTTCTACTCATGTCATTCTTTCTTCGTCTCTTCTTTTCGAAAAATCTAGCTATTCATCAACCAAAACCCAACAAAAATAATTCATAATATCCCTTTTTACACGCCAAAAAGTGAAGTCAATAGTCGAGGTCGAGGATTCCATTGGAGCTCCGTTCACTAGCTTTGATGTTCTTCTTCGCTTATACTTGTTCGACGTTCGTCTGAGTTACTGTACCTGTTCTTGGAAACTCATTTAATTGGAAATTTTGCATTAAAGGTTTATTCTTTCCTCTATTCTTTTAATCTTATTTCATGTGATTTTATGTATTTGCCTTTAAGCTTTATAAATAATAATATAAATTAGTCCTTAAATGATATATACTTAATCATATTTCTAAAAATATGGTATTCAAACTTGCTTTAAAGTTGGGAAGATTAGGACCCTAATAAGTTTGGGCTTCAATTGTTGGATTGTAGGGTATTGGTATATGACGGTTTATTTATTCAAATATCTAAAATCATACACTTCTTCTACAAGTAATTCCATAATTCATGACCTTACAATAATCTCAAATATATAGGAAGAATAATGAACACTGATAGAGTGCTTTAGGCATGCCTTTAATTAGTTTATTGCGATTATGTATACGTTCGCGTGGCATAATTGTGATTTCCAAAAATAAAACCGAAGTATGTATTAACTATGGCCAACATAATCTTAATAATAAAATTCTATTAATTGTGTACATGTACGCGTGACAAGATTTTTGCATAATAAACAAAACGGATTCACACACATGATTCGTTTCAAAGATAATTTTATATTTTAATAATTAAAAGTGGATAGATAAAACATGAAAATCAATAAATCACAGTTTATTCAAAATTAATTCAAGCCAAGTTGTAGTCAATAAAGCGACCGTGCTGGAACCACGGGACTTGGGGAATGCCTTACACCTTCTCCTCGGTCAACAGAATTCCTTACCCAGACTTTATTTTTGCAGACCAATAATAAAAGAGTCAAATCTTCCTTTGAATAGGGATTCAAATAAAAGGGACTTGGAACACTCAAAAAATCAATTCCAAGTGGCGGCTTTGTAAATAAAATAATCCCTACTCAAATTTGTCACTTTAATTGAAAAAATTCTTTAACCCACAACAATCCATACACATATCTTTTGTGCGGTAAAAGGGGGTGTGACAACCATTTTAATGAGTACTAATCTATTTTCATTCTTAATTGAGTTATTCCAATATGTGTAGCTATCATGTTTAGTCTAACACAACATGTCTACGTGTCTTAATTGTTTATGTGAATTATGTGCAGTATGCTTAGTGAATTTCCTGCTTCTTCCTTGACTGGTACTTAGTCTAAATTGTAAGAATTTTGTGATGTAGTCGTATTTCTATCATTCGCCCTGCACATTTACTTTGGGACTACGGAATGGTATTTTGGGAGATCCCCATGCACATTTACTTTGGGACTACGGAACGGTATTCCGGGAGACCCCCCTGCACATTTACTTTGGGACTACGGAACGGTATTCCGGGAGATCCCACTGCTCATTTACGTTTGGGACTACGAAACGGTATCTCGAGAGATTCCCTGTTGTGTTTCTGTGTACTGAGTTGTTACCTTCTATGATTCCATTGTTGTTAAATTTCAGCCTTTATTTTATTGTGGTATTACACTCTATATTATTTTATTATATATTTACCAGTAGGGCCCTGACCTGACCTCGTCACTACTCGACCGAGGTTAGGCTTGGCACTTACTGGGTACCGATTGTGGTGTACTAATGCTACTCTCTGTACATGCTTTTCATATGCAGATCCAGGTGCACCTTATCAGCCGCACTATCAGTGAGCCGGGACAGCTTTGGAGACTTCAACGTATATCTGTCGCGTCCGCAGATCTCGGAGTCCCCTTCCACTCTTTCTCATGTTCATCATTTTCTGTATTTTTTCTTGTTAGACTCTGACGTATAGAGACACTAGATTTTTTCTTGTGTAGTTTGTGATTCATGATGTTCCGAATTTTGGGATTTGTTGTTTATTTTTGAATAATTGGTTAAATTTATATTTTTATTTCATTATTCCGCAAAATGTTAGGCTTACCTAGTTGTAGATACTATGTGTCATCACGATGTCACACGGAGGAAAAATTGGGTCGTGACATGCAACTAACATTTTTATGCACTTAAGGCCAAATAGGCATGAAGTGCAAATTGCCCAAGAATAGAAAATTATTCTTCGAATTATAACAAACCAATATACGATTTAATACCTAAATCTACTCCAAATGAGCTCAAATTTGAAATATAACCACCAAATATCATCAGGAACAAACTCTAATCATCAATTTATCAAAACACCAATAAATCTAATGAGCCCATTTTGCAATTAAGAATAATAAGAAAAAGAAACCCTAAGCAATAGTAAAAAATAAAGCGTCATCAGCTCGCCATTGTAAAACATCATAAACAACATTAAAATATGTTCACAACCACCATATAAAATCATTGTCACCCGAAGAAGAAGAAAAAGAAGAAGGAGGAGGAGGAGAAGAAAACAAAGGAAGAGAAGGAGAGGAGAAAGAGGCTTAAAGTTGGTTAAAAAGTGGGTACAAGTTAAAACTTTTTTTAAAAGTAGATATATATTAAATGGGGGCGACCAAATAGGGCGCCCTGTGCAATTTTTACTAATAATTAGTATATACACTAAGTTTTATTATTTTTCATGTGTGTTTACTGTATTGTTCCTTTTAATTTTAGGGGGGAAAAACGCAATGTGTATATGAATGATGAAACTTGTACTCTCTTTTGATTTTATGGTGGATTTGATTATTAATTATCTTTGACTATTGGAAACTGTAAAAGTTACTCATATGAGGAATCACGTGGTAATTGTGGAGTTATTGAAGGAAATGATAAAAAAAATTCTTCGGTATGTCATTAGTATCTTTTAAGTCTTCAAATTCAGTAAGGCAATTGTTTGGAGAAATAGATTAATTTTGTAAAGTTAACAAATAGAAAACAAATGTCAACATTAAACTTTTTTAAAATTTTTTGTTGGACTTACAAGACGTTAGTTAAGTTGTTTAACTATTGGACATGATTTACTTTTTAAAAATAGTAGAATACTCCTAAATTAAAATGTGTATAATTTTGAAATCATTTCGGAAATAAATTTACATAGGTATGATCTATCTTTGCATCTACTTCGTCCTTTGATTTGTCAAATGCATTTCTTAGATGATTACTATATTATGATTGTTTTGTAAGTTGTAGTATAATTATTTTTTGTAACATATATAAGTCTACCACTTTTTGAATTAAAAGATAAAATTAGGATTTTAGGGCAAAAGGAAAGTACTAGAGTTATTTCTTCCTATTTTGTTGGTTTCTCATGTATAGATATCTGCATTTAGTTCAATTGTCTACGATGATTGACACATCGCTGTTCCAGCAATGTTCTGGAATGTCACACTTTAACATTTAGACCTTGCGCGGATTTACCGTCATAAATAAAGCTTCAAATAATAGTCCACTTCACAAAGTGTACATGTATTTTTTTTGTGTAGATAAGTGTGAATACTTACGTGGAACAAATTCTGAGACGATGTTACATATTGCCAGTTTCATCAGAACTTCTCAAAATTTACAATGTTGCATCTCAAGAACTTAAAACTGCACCTTGACTAGATTAAATCAGTAAAAAAAATATTTTGTTGATCGAGCCCTGGCAAGTGATGTAAAAAGTAGTTATTATAATTAGCTATAACTAAAAATATTTTACAAATATAATTAGAGAAAACTGTTTAATTCTTTAAATAGTGCTCCTTTTGTACTATTCTATGTACACACCTATATGTGGTTTAAAGACACGACAACAGACTTCCAATCATATTCTTGCTAAATTAAGAATAAGTGGAGAATGATATATTACTAAAAGAGAAAGAAAATAAACGAAATATTTCGAGTGATAATTGTAGTTAATAAGTGAGAAGTTTCAATTGTGTAATATATTAATTTTCCACACTTTGAAACACCTATAGAATTCAATATTATCTGAAACGAAATATGTTACCTATTTATCAAGCATTTAATTAAGCTCCTAACAATTAGAAAACAGTTGATAGTTGAACCAAGTTGAAATCAAATTGATGTGGGAATGCTGAGTCAGCAACATGACTTAATTGGACTCACAATAATTCAATGCTTAACATAATAGTAAAAAATTACAGTGAGATTTTATCAGGTCCCTCAATTCTTAATCAGAAATTCGAGTTCAAATTCTAATAATGTAGAATAGTTTAATGGAAAGGCTTTATAGCGTTAGTAAGTTTATCAGATACAAATTCAAATTAATCAAGTTACTTTGAATATCGGAAGGTTAAACATGAAAATAACATGATAAACTAAAGATCTCTGTTGTCAACATTTCCCCTTAATTCTTCAATTTTGGCCGATATACACAATAATTGCCTTCTTATCCTTTTCAATAATAGATCCACATTCCTCTCTATACTTATTCTTATCTTGCGTGACATATTGGAAAAAGTACACCAACGCCACCGTCCTTGTATTTATTCACACTTTTCACTATTAAAATCCCTCATATCACAGCAAACAAATAATCTCATCCTCATACATTTCCACATTACTATTCGAACATTCCTCTTTAGAACCATCTATTCTAATCCAAACCATTGAAAAATCTTGAATTTTACACAATCTTCTTCTTATTCTTCCATATATATCTAAGTTCCTAGCTATTTAGTGCTAATCTCCAAAAAACACACAAGGTGAAAAATGAAGAGTAAAGTGAGTAACGAAAACAGATTCATGGGAATTCTTGCATTGCCATGGAAGGCTTTAACAAAAGCAAGAGACTCTTACGTGAACTGTATGACAAATTACTCAGTGGTGAATCCTCGTAAATTGCCAAAGAGTTATAGTACCGTTAGCTCGTCTACTTACGATAATGAAGATTTTGGAGAGCTAATTAGAGCAGCATCTGCTAGAAGCATAGGGGATAATTTTGAGTTAAACTTTATCATGCAACAACAGATAAGGCAGCAGATGATTTCGAGGAAAGTGACGAGGAGTTGTAGTGTGGGAATGGCAAGAATTGATGAAGACAAGCCTACTGTTTTAGGAGAAGATCAAGAAAATGTTGTGATGACGAATATGAAGAAAGACTTGAAGTATCCAAGAAGTAGAAGTTATGCGATTACAAAGAAAAATAATGGTGTCTTTTGAAGTTAATGGCTCTTGGTTAAGCTAAATTTGGAGCAGGTGATGGATCTTAGAAGCGGATTCAAGATTTAAATTTGGTAATTCAATCTTCAAGGTTTTTAGGCGCTGAGCGTGTTCTATTTTGAAAATTATGGGTTCAGAGTTTAATATTTATTGAATTTTTAATCACGGACGTCCCGACGAATCAGTCGGAAATCCATCGAAATGTTACCGTCGAGCCATATTCTGTCGGATTTCTCACGTCTGTCAGAAATTACCGTTTTTTTTACTAGTGTTTAATTATGTTTCTATATCTATGTTCGATGTCAAAAATAATGGATCAGTCGAATCCAAAGAGGGAAAAGCCATTGAATCTGATTATACTTTCTTCTAGTATTGTTGCCTCTACGAAGATGATCATTTTTCTTGTATTTCTTCTCCAAGCTAGGTAAGACAAGTGTACCTAGTTACTCCATCCAGTAACATGAAAACAATAAGGCTTTTGTTTTAAATTAATAATTTTAACCCCAGAAATTTAAAACGTAAGAGTAGTTGAAATGAGATGAAACCAATACTCGTAAACTATTAGTAGATGCTTAGAGCTGTCGATACGGGCCGAGCCGGGTTAGCCCAGAAACTGACGGGTTGGATTGGGCTAGCTCATCATTTTGATGGGCCTTATAAGGGTCAGCCCACCCCATCCTTATGTGGGGCGCGGACCCTCACAGGCCGGCCCAACATTTTTTTAAAATATAATTTTATATTTTTTCTTAAAGTTGTAACCTAAAAAAAGATAAATATTTAAAAGTTAAAAAATATCTTATTGGAAAAATTTCACAAAACTTATAACTTTTTATATTTTTCCAATATATCACGAATAAATATTAAAAAAAAAGTAAAAGACAAGACTATATTTCATTCACTAAAAGTCAAAAGTCAAAACAAACTATTCAAGCGAACGTCCATGACGCTTATACCAACACATCATCTTCATCAAACACATTTGAATCCCCTTGTGACAAGGTTGTCTTAATATCTACATCTACAATTCATATGCAATATTAATTAGTTAAATATTAAGAATAATTAAATCTTAAAAACTAATACTATTCAAAGTCACATAAAAAAATATTACCAATTTGAGTTTGGGAAAAGCCGTGCAGCCAATTTTGAGTAATAACAAGTGTTTGGACATTTTCATGATGGATGCAACTTCTATACTTTATCAGAACATGCCCACCAATGCTAAATGTTGATTCCGATGTTACATTGGTAATAGGAATACTAAGTACATCATGCGTTATCACTGAAAGATCAAATTTGTTTCAACCATATTTTCTTGACCCTTTTTCTTCTCTTTCTTTGGAGCACGATATTCTGCAGCTTTGTGTCCAAGCTTTCCACAATTATGGCAGTTTTCCTTGAATTTTTCTTGCTAGGATAGTCCTTTGGTCCAAAAGACTTCTTCCTCTTTTTTGGATTTGTTGGATCAGTCTCAACAATATTTGCTCCCATAATTGTTAAGTTTCCACGTGTCTTTTTTTCTGCAGCTTTATTGTCCACTTCGATCCTCAATCGAACGATTAGATCTTCGAGTTTCATCTCCTTGCGCTTGTGTTTCAAGTAGTTCTTAAAGTCCCTCCATATAGGAGGCAACTTCTCAATCATTGCTGCAACTTGAAATTCCTCATTTATGACCAAATCTTCAAAGAAAAATTCATAATTAGTAAAATAATTAATACTTTCAATAGAAGTATTAATTTGGATTATACCTTCAACAAGGAGATCAGGAATTATAACTTGCAGCTTTTGAACTTGGGTAATGACATGCTTGCTGTCTACTATCTTATAGTCCAAAATTTTGGCTGTAACAAACTTCTTCAGTCCGACGTTCTCAATTTTATATTTCTTTTCCAACGCATCCCATAGTTTTTTCGAAGTTTTCACGTTACTATAGACGCTGTAAAGATCATCCTCCAGTCCGCTAAGAATGTATTTCTTGCATAAAAAATCTGAGTGCTTACATGCCTTAGTCACGATAAAACATTCATTCTCAGGAGTTGATTCCGGCAGAACTGGAACATCCTCCTTGATGAATTTCTATAGACTCAAAGTAGTCAAATAGAAGAACATATTTTATTACCAGCGTTTGAAATCAATCCCGAAAAATTTTGTCATGTTAGTTAGATAATTATGTATAGTTTAAAAGTATTTAATGTAATGGTATCTACACAAACACTTCTTTGTGGATAATCTTTTTTGTGTGTGCGTTTCCTCCTAATGCGTTGGTTGCTCTGCATTAACCAGAAATCTTGTTGTCGATCTTGATATCCCTCTTGAAAGGCAACATACAGTTGTTCGTGCAAAAAAATATATTGCGATAAAAGGATATTTGCAAAACATAAACATACTGAAAATTATTTTCACACAAATTTATAAGGATATTCCTTAGTTTCGGAAGCCGAAAGTTGAATTCAGGGATAAGAATAGACTTAGAAGCACATTGACCAGTATCATAATTTTTGCATGTATGACGTTATTGTCAAAATTTTTATATACTATTTGTACACTATCACACAAATCTAAGTTTTTCAGTAGCATGATGTGCATGTTTTTCTTCAAAATTAACCTATATACAATAGAAGATCAATTTTAACTTAGTCTATTATATATACGGTGACACTAACATACGTAAGAAATAATAAACTTGACAACAAACATGTATGGTAGAAGGCCATTTGGTATTAAAGTATTTAAGTATTCTTCTTGGCAGTAATTATTGGTATCATTTTCTACTGAGTCAAAAGCTGAAAAATATTTTATTTTTACTATAAAATTTTACAATCAACCTTTTATTTAGTTGATCAATATATTCATTTCTGCTAGCTAAGATATCTTTTTAATTCTATCATGTGATTTGCACAAATTTCGTTTTAATCTAATGATAGAAATATTTCTCTTATTAAATGCACTAACATTACCATTGGGATTGATAACCAAGTGTTAAGGAAGAATCAAATCATCTTTTATTGGATGCTCTTCTTCGTTGCTGACACGAAGCAAGAAGACACTGAATATTGGATTTGTTCTTACTTTATATTTCTTGTCAGTTGAATCTTTTTCATTTGAGACCAGAAGTATAACTTTGGCAAGATAGCTTTTACAGTTTTTGCTTTTGTCGATTTTGGAACTACTGGTAGTACTTGACAGAAATCACCTCCAAAATCATTAATTTTCCACCAAACGGTTCATTAATATCCAATATATCTTTAGAACTCCGGGCAATTATTTCGATCATTTGACACTTAGCCATAAGTGCGTCATCCCATATTATCAATTTTGTTTTCCTTATAAATTTAGTACCATTGCTCTGCTTTGATATATTTGTGATGGTTATTTAAGTTGTTTGAAGAGGTATATTAAATTTAATGTGGATGGCCTCACAATAAAATTATTGTTGGTACACCACTTGCTATTATTGCTAATAGTGGCATGCCTCTTAATATGATATTTGCAAGTAATGCATGACATAGAAATATTATTTCGATTCTGACAGAGGCATCTCG
Organism: Nicotiana tomentosiformis; assembly: GCF_000390325.3. Classification (NCBI taxonomy): domain Eukaryota; kingdom Viridiplantae; phylum Streptophyta; class Magnoliopsida; order Solanales; family Solanaceae; genus Nicotiana; species Nicotiana tomentosiformis. The sequence continues at coordinate 93,672,042 of NC_090823.1, forward strand.
TTATTCCAAAGTTGATTTTTTATAATATAGTCTTGAAAGCTTGTTCTTGAATAGGATTTAGCTTTGATTGTGTTTTCTAAGACACTTGTATAGCATTCTGATTCGTAATAACTGTCACGACCCAAAATCACGCATGTCATGATGGCGCCTAACTCAATACTAGGCAAGCCGACAATCTCAATAAATCACAATTTCTTTTAAGTTTGAAAACATAACATTTAAATTCAATACAAAACGAATCTCACAAATATTGATATAAACACTCCCAAAATCCGGTGTCACTGAGTACATGAGCATCTATATACACTAGTCTGGAAAATACGGTCTATAATAGTCATATACCAAATATAATAAAGAAAAGATAGAGAAGGAGAGACAAGGTCTACGAAACACTGCAGCTACCTTGAAATCTCCGAAAAATCAACTGTGCAAAGGAATCAACACCCATAATGTCCGAGATCACCTGGATCTGCACACAAAGTGCGGGGTGTAGTATGAGTACAACCAACTCAGTAAGTAACAATAATAAATAAGAACTGAAAGTAGTGACGAGCTTTACAACTAAGTCCAAATACAACAATTTTCAACATAAAATGGTAGGCATACTCTTAAATTCAACATTTAAAATTTTACAATAATTTCATATCAACTTCGACTGAAACATAGGATAATATCTTTCAGAAATTTCCAAAACAGTGATATATGACAACTGAAATGCAGCAATAATGAAAACAAAAATCCTCTTAGAGTAACACTGACTCAGTCCTCCCATTCACTCCAACCTCACAGTCACTCTTTCCTCACAGTCACTCATTCCTCTCAATCACTCGGCACTCGCACTCACACTCAATAGGTACCTGCGCTCACTGGGGGAGTGTACAGACTCCGGAGGGGCTCCTCCATCCCAAGCGCTATAATAATCCAATCATGGCATATAACAATGAAACATGATGCGGTGTGCAGCCCGATCCCATAAATATCCTCACAATCAGGCCATCGGCCTCACCCAGTCATCAACCTCTCCAGTTTCTCGGGCTTAGAAATCATGATAAGCAGCCTAAACAGCAATGAAATAATGCATTAATAATGAACAATAGAGACTAAGATGTAATGTGCAAGTAAAACTGTGATTGAGTACAAAATAGATATTTAGCAGATAATTCAACATGTACACGGCCTCTGTGGGTGCCTACAGTGTCAACACGTGGTTTAAACATGATTTATAGTTCGATTTAACTAATACGTGGAAAATGTACGGATATCAACAGATTATTCAACTACATAGTTCTATGGAATTGACCAAGTCACAATTCCTACGGTGTACGCCCACACGCCCATTACCTAGCACGTGCGTCACCTCAAAACCAATCACATATCACAGAATCCAGGGTTTCATACCCTCAGGACCAAATTTAGAATTGTTACTTACCTCAATTCGAGCAATTCTTTATTCCAATAAGCCTTTTTCTCATGATTCGGCCTCTGAAAGCCTCGAATCTTAGTCAAAATAATTCGATACAATCAACACGAGGTATAGGAATTAATTCCATATGAAAATGCTAACTTTCATAATAAAATCCGAAATTAACTCAAAAATTAACAGTGGGGACCACGTCTTAGAACCCGATAAAAGTTATAAAATATGAACGCCCATTTAACCACATGTCCAACCATACAAAATTATTAAATTTCGACTCCGATTCGGACTTCAAACCCTCAAATCAATTTTTGAATTTTTTTATTCCAATCCCACAAATCATGAAATAAATGCTGGAAATAATATTAGATTCATGAATAACGGACCAAATCAAGTTAAGATCACTTACCCCCAGTCCAATTTGTGAAGTTTGCCTCTGAAAATCGCCCAAACCGAGCTTCCCAATTATGTTTATGTCAAAAATGGCCCAAAACTCATTTATAGAGCCTCTCATTTATAGAGCTGGTAGCGTAGAGCCTCTCATTTATAGAGCCTCGTACGGAGAACATCTGAAACCTCATTTATAGAGCCTCGTACTCCCGCTCAGTCTCCCAAGTAGCTACTCGAAGAAGTAGTGACGAGGGGTCGACTCGGATACTTACTATGGGCTATAATTAATATTCCAATGATATGATTAAGCATGGATCACATAGAACGGATGTAAGCCCGATATCATGAAGTAAGTAAACAATTCTTTTGTTAACAAGAAGTTTTCCCAAATTCATTTTCATCATTTTAACAGTTTATATCTCAGGCCAATGAGGCAATATCAATTATTATAATTTTTGAAGCACTTAATACAATCAGGCGCAAGTCATGCCGAGGTTATATGGCCCGATCCAACAATAAAAATAAATTGTGCACTGCCGAGGGTCGAACGGCGCGAACCATAGATGTATCTATTACCCCGCTCGCGAATCATACCTGCGATGCGGTCAAATATACATTTAACATTTAAATCATATTTCTTTCTTGATTCTTTTCAAAATAAGGGAAATTCAACTTGAAGCTTTTTAAAAAAATTACCCCGCTCGCGAATCATACATGCGACGCGGTTACACATAGAGTTTTTAAGCTATTATAATATTCCTCAATTTTTTTCGAAATTATGAAGTTCAAATGAAACCTATTAAATCTTACATTTCTTCAAATTTCTATTCTTTCAAGACAATTATTACTCGACCTCAATCTTGCTTCTTCTCAAGGCAAACAATAACATAAATCGATAACAATGTCAACAAGGCATGATGTAAACCTAGACTACCCGGACATAGGCATAACTAGTAGACACATACAGACTCTCGTCACCTCGTGCGTACGTATCCCCCACAATTAGAAGCATATATTAATTTATTTCACCTATGGGGTTAATTCCCTCTTATAAGGTTAGAAAGGAGACTTACCTCGCTCTGAAGCTCCTTAACCGGTTCCCAAGACCTTCCGACGACTCAAACTGATGTTCAACGCTCCAAAACTAGCCAATAAATATACAAACCCATAAAAATATACTCTAATACTCATTATAATCCAATTTATAATAAGTCACCCTCGAGCCCACGTTCCCGGATTCCGAAATTTGAAGATAAACTTTACCCCATGGCACCACGAACTCAAATATGTAATTTATTCCAAATTCCATGTCCAAAATTGTGGTCAAAATCCATAAATACCAAATTCTAGGTTTTCTACCAGAACCCCTCAGTTTCTACAAAATTGTGGTCAAAACGTCGCAGGTGCGGGTACACCAAATATCAACTGCCTCAACTCTTCTTCAAATTCCAAATTCGATCAGTTAACCACCCGGAATCCACCTGGGGGCCTCTGGACCTTAACCAATTATACCAACACATCCCGAAACACATTACGAACTTAGTCGAGCCTTCAAATCACATCGAACAATGTCGAATTCACGCAGGTGCGGGTACACAAGTTATCAGTTGCCTCAACTCTTCTTCAAATTCCAAATTCGATCCGTTAACTACTCGGAATCCATCCGGGGCCCTCGGGACCTTAACCAATTATACCAACACATCCCAAAACACATTACGAACTTAGTCGAGCCTTCAAATCATATCAAACAATGTCGAATTCATGAATCGCACCCCATTCCAAGCTTAATGAACTTTAGAATTTCAAACTTCTACATTCGATGTCGAAACCTATCAAATCATGTTCGATTGACCTCATATTTTGCACACAAGTTACATTTGACATTACAGACCTATTCCAACCTCCGAAATCGGAATCCGACCCTGATATCAAAAGTCCACTTCCGGTTAAACTTCTCAAAAACTTTCAAATTTCTAACTTTCGCCAAATGACCTCAAAATGACCTACGGACCTCCAAATCCACATTCGGACGCGCTCCCAATACTAGAATCACCATACGGAGTTATTCCCAGACTCGAAATCCCAAACGGACATCGATAACATTGGAATGCACTTCTACCCATATTTATGAAATTCTTCCAAAATGCTAACTTCCACAATAGGCGCTAAAACGCTCCCCGGTCATCCAAAACCTGTTCCGCACATACACCAAAGTCCAAAATCCTTATACGAACCTGTTGGAACTTTCAAATCCCGATTCTGAGGTCGTTTGCTAAAAAATCCAACGTTAGTCAAATTCTTCCAATTTAAAGCTTCTGAAATGAGAATTTTCTTTCCAAATCAACTTCGAACTTCCCGAAATCCAACTCCGACCACGCATACAAGTCATAATACCCAAAGTGAAGCTACCCATGGCCTCAAACCACCGAACGACGTGATAGGGCTCAAAACGATCGGTCGGATCGTTACAGAATATGAGAAACGTTATAACTTTATGTTTAACAGCCAACTCTAGGCATATCTTTGCCTAAGCATTCTTCCGAGTATGAATACTTGCCCTGATGACCGCACATTGCTCAAACCTCCCATATGTACGCACTCATGGCGCACAACTATCACAAATAATTAACGCAATTAGTGCCTCCACCGAGTATAAATAAAATACTCACCTCAACCAGGTCGCAACCCTGAAACAATTTGCTTCTAAGAACTCCCAGTCCCCCAAATTCATAGAACACATGAACCACCGTAATTGATCACACTCCAGTACTCGAATGACTATCACATCCTTCATGCACGATCATCCCACTAGGAATACTTCCATAACTCTTCCGTGCCGCACAACGATAATTGAAATATCAGCAGTCTATCACTCAGGTGAGTACCGCAATACCGATGAACATCCGTAAGTCAAAACACAATGCGCCTTCTGAAATACGTACCCTTCTCAGGGATTACCGAGCGGTTATAACATTAATCTAAATATCTAAAACTGAACATTCTATCTAGAATTAGTGACCTTCCTTTCAAGAATAAACTTTCACCTTGTACATATAAATCTTAATCCCGCACAACACACCACATCTATCATGCCATCATGTGACAAGCACGAGAATCTCATTATCAACTCTAAGTCACCAGCAAATTAAATACCCGATCAGTTAGAAACCTCCCTCTTGCTTCATTCCAAGAGAAAATCACAATACACAACACGTTCCCCACACCGGTAGAAAATATCCGACTCAAACCATGGTAGAAACCATCAAGAACACTTTGAAATCCATTTGCACATAACCAAGCTATCGGAACTGAATTCCTCTAACTCGACCAAGCCACGCAGGTCACCAAACCCAAGAATATTGACACCAAAATATCTGTAAAGTCTCACTACATCATAATTACCCAAATGAATCGAGCATACCATTACCATACTGGTCTAGCCTGCTACCCAGTTGTCCTATTTACTTCGAGTTTCTTCTGAATTACCCTGAAGTTGATACTTCTCCTTGTCAGAACACTACGATCCTTGCCCAAAGCTCACTACAAGACATCCTAACATAAAACCATACTGCCCTAAGGCCCATAAGCCACTGTATTCTTCTTAAGCATCACAAAAGTACCACAATCGAGACCCCCACACTGAAAAGACCTTATGTGGACTTAAAATTATTCCTTTTTACCTTTCTTGTACTGAAATGTAGAATCTATAGTCATACAGAATTATCGCAAGTCCCGGTACCATCCAGTATAAATAATCAATTTTGATGATATACAAATTTTGAAAATATTTCAATTGACACATATACACTTTGAATCCATTAGAACCCTTTCGAAAGTCACCCACTATTCTCAAATCTAAATTGCACCGCCCAAACGGGTCGAAAGACACAAGCCCCATTAGCACAACAGCCCCCAAAGAAGTAACCATGCCTTAACACCACCAATCAAATTCATACTTCATGCGCACTACATCCTTCAAAATAACAATTTAATCATTTCATGATTTTTCATTTTTTTTCATAAAGTGCAATATAACCCGCATTCAACAAAATTTTCTTACTCGAGTCATCCCCGATCTCAACCTCTGCAAGTCATAACTAATCAACAAGTATGCCTCGGATCAAAACCAATACCGCACATAATCGTGCAATCAAATCATAGATAGCAGACTTCCCCACTTGGCTCAAAGCCATATAATAATACATCTGATAACTCACCATACCCATACTCTACTATTGTCATAATCCCGCAGTCAATTCCACGAAAATTCTTCACAAGCTCAGGTAACACAAACCATAAAATACCTCAAATCATCTACTAAGCTCGCCTTCATCCCCGTGACGGTCAAGTCAACTTTCTCAACTAATCCAAATTCAAATCTCAACACATATACCCCGCTGGGAGAAAAGAAACTCTCCACTCAATATTATAAGGAACACACATATGTAGATTATTCTGCAGGAGATAACCCACATGCTTAACCTCAAACTGGCATCTTGTTATACCCTTTCGCATCCACATTACTACGGAATCACTTAATATTTCTGAGTTTGAACTCATCAACACGACATGAAAATCTACTTCGCTCTACAATTAAACAACATGACAGATCCCCCAACGCACTCACAACTTAAGATCATACATCAGATCAAAACATGAATCAAGTACCCAATAGAAAACTCTTGAGTCACAAGTAAACTTTATTTGTCTCATTCAACCCATCTGAACACATCCTTCATTCATAGCATACTCATCATATAGTCATTCAACCGCTCATTGAGCCACAAATTCCACTCATAGGGATACTACTCACATGCATACACGAATGCGTGGAAGGAATTCAAAGAGTTATGTTTCAAGCTGAATCAATGTCGCACGATAGAATACAAGAAAGTGAAATTTTCTAAGAGTTCGGCAACCTCTCGAAGATAAGTACATGCGTCTCTATACCGAACCACAAGACTCTACTAAACCTGCTCATGACTCGTGATACCTATATAACCTAGGCTCTAATACCAACTTTTCACGACCCAAAATCACGCTTGTCGTGATGGCGCCTAACTCAATACTAGGCAAGCCAACAACCTCAATAAACCACAATTTCCTTTAAGTTTGAAAACATAATATTTAAATTCAATACAAAATAAATCTCACAAGTACTGACATAAACACTCCCAAAACCCGGTGTCACTGAGTATATGAGCATATATACATCACTAGTCTGGAAAACACGGTATATAATAGTCTGATACCAAATACAGTATACAAAAGATAGGGAAGGCGAGACAAGGTCTGCGAAACACGACAGCTACCTTGAAATCTCCGGAAAATCAACTGTGTGAAGGAATCAACACCTACTGTGTTCGATATCACCTGGATCTGCACACAAAGTGCCGGGTGTAGTATGAGTACAACAACTCAGTAAGTAACAATAATAAATAAAAACTGAAAGTAGTGACGAGCTTCACAGCTAAGTCCAAATACAATAATTTTCAACATAAAAGGGTAGGCATACTCTCAAGTTCAACATTTAAAATTCCACAATAATTTCATATCAACTTCGACTGAAATAGAGGATAATGTCTTTCAGAAATTTTCAAAACAGTGATATATGACAACTGAAAGGCATCAATAATGAAAACAATGCATCCTCTTAGAGTAACAGTCACTCAGTCCTCCCATTCACTCCAACCTCACAGTCACTCATTCCTCTCAATCACTCGGCACTCGCACTTGCACTCACACTCAATAGGTACCTGCACTCACAGGGAGTATGTACAGACTCTGGAGGGGCTCCTTCAGCGCAAGCGCTATAATAAGCCAATCATGGCATATAACAATGAAACATGTTATGGCGTCCAACCGCTATCCCATAAATATCCTCACAATCAGGCCATCGGCCTCACCCAGTCATCAACCTCTCCAGTTTCTCGGGCTTAGAAATCATGATAAGTAGCCTAAACAGCAATGAAATAATGCATCAATAATGAACAATAGAGACTAAGATGTAATGTGCAAGTAAAACTGTGATTGAGTACAAAATAGATATTTAGCAGATAATTCAACATGTACACGGCCTCTGTGGGTTCCTACAGTGTCAACACGTGGTTTAAACATGATTTATAGTTCGATTTAACTAATACGTGGAAAATGTACGGATATCAACAAATTATTCAACTACACAGTTCTATGGAATTGACCAAGTCACAATTCCTACGGTACACGCCCACACGCCCATTACCTAGCACGTGCGTCACCTCAAAACCAATCACATATCACAGAATCCAGGGTTTCATACCCTCAGGACCAAATTTAGAATTGTTACTTACCTCAATTCGAGCAATTCTTTATTCCAATAAGCCTTTTTCTCATGATTCATCCTCCGAAAGCGTCGAATCTTAGTCAAAATAATTCGATACAATCAACACGACGTATAGGAATTAATTCCATATGAAAATGCTAACTTTCATAATAAAATCCGAAATTAACTCAAAAATTAACAGTGGGGACCACATATCGGAACCCGATAAAAGTTATAAAATATGAACGCCCATTTAACCACATGTCCAACCATACAAAATTATTAAATTCTGACTCCGATTCGGACTTCAAACCCTCAAATCAATTTTTGAATTTTTTTATTCCAATCCCACAAATCATGAAATAAATGCTGGAAATAATATTAGATTCATGAATAACAGACCAAATCAAGTTAAGATCACTTACCCCCAGTCCAATTTGTGAAGTTTGCCTCTGAAAATCGCCCAAACCGAGCTTCCCAATTATGTTTATGTCAAAAATGGCCCAAAACCTCGTTTATAGAGCCTCTGATGTTTTCGAGCGCCCCAGGCAGCGAGTTTCCAGAACCCCAATAATTCCCAGCACCAAGGCTAGTGCCCCACGCTACCCTGGGCGCTGGCGGCGACGGGAAATCTTTTTCGACACGGAAATGGGCATAACTCTCTCATACGATGTCAGAATTCGACGATTCTTTTTGCTATGGCTCCGAAATTTCAATACGGATCTAATGCTTCAATCAAAATAGAATTTGGAGCTCATTTGCTTACTGTGATACCACTTATTCTGGAAGAAGCGATGTTGGAACATTCTACATTCGTTGCCAAAACCTAGCAAATCACGTCTGATTGACCTCAAATTTTGCACACAAGTCATAAATGACATAACAGATCTATTCCAATTTCCAGAATCGGATTCCGTCCCCGATATTAAAAATTAAACTCCCTGGTCAAACTTCCAACTTAAATTTCTATTTTAGCCATTTCAACGGACTTCCAAAAAAAATTTCGGATACGCTCCTAAGTCCAAAATCACCATACGGAGCTATTGGAATTATCAAAACTCTATTCCCGGGTCGTTTATACATAAGTCAACATCCAATCAACCTTTTCAACTTAAGTTTTCATCTTTGAGACTAAGTGTCTCAATTTATTCCTAAACCTCACCGGACCCGAACCAATTACCCCGGCAAGTCACATAATAATTGTAAAGCACAAATTGAGCAGTAAATGAGGGAATGGGGCTGTAATACTCAAAATGACCGACCGGGTCGTTACAATAACATACTATCCTTTTTTACTTTGTGTTCTAACACTCTTTTTATGGAATAAATTTATGTACTTTTTTTTAAACTTGAATAAGAATTTTACTCATATGATGAATTTAAAAAATAATTCGATTGGATTCTCTTGCTAAATAATGAATTAAAAGATTTATTTATTTGGTTTTAACATAAAAAATAATTTATTTTATGTTGATTCAGATCTTAATATTAGTTCATTTATTGTTTTGATTATTTAATCTTAATTATAATTTTATCCACCATAAATTTTATTTTCAAAGAGTAAAAAATTTATATAACATTTCACTTTTAGATCGTTATGTTTGTAGAATCATTAGTGGTATTGACTCTTACTAACTATTATTTTTCTCTTTCTCACACATTTGTATTCTTAAATATTTTCTTAGTTGTTGTTTAATAATTGGTTATTTTTCAATATTACACGAAAAATTGATAAAAAAATATTATTTGAGTAGGAAAATAGTTTAAATACAAAATAAAAATATATTAACGTGGGGGTATCTTTTTTTCAATGTCAACTCTTTATGCAATCTATTTAATATTACTTTATTTTTTCTTGATATTGGACATTATGGAGTAGTAATTTATTGCCAGTACGGAGTATTCTTATGAAATTAATTTTATTAAACCTTCCTAAATATTTTTAATAAGAATTTAATAGATAAAATTTTATTAATTTTAAAATTTTAAATTTTAAAATTTAGCATAGAAGGTATTGTTGTCCAAAAAATAGGTTATTACAGTTATGTCCTTTCCCTATGAGTTTTTCCACTTAATATTTAGGGCTATTTTGGTATATTAATATTGTATTTATGCTTTTATAATAATATAGTCTCTCCTTTTTCTAAATTAATTTTCACAATATAATACATACTAAATTAGTAATAGGACATTATAATACGTTTTCAAATTAAATTAGTAATAGGAATTTTTAAGAAGTATATCGTAAAAGTAATAGGATTATATAACTAAAGATATTTACTTGTTCAATTTTATATGAATTAGATATCCCGTAAGTAATTATACTAATAGGATTCCTAAAGGTAATCATGTAGGATTCCTAAAGGTAATCATGTAGGATTCCTAACGTGTAGTATTATGTCCTAAAACTAATAGAATTATAAGGCTAATATCTAGAATTCTTGTTATATCCTTTTATTATGAGTTATTATGCTTAATATTATAAGGTTATTTTTGTAAACCGACATTGTATTCATGCTTTTATAATAATATTACAAGATGAGTATCAAATTTTTAAGGGAAAAGGGCCAAATATACCCCTCTACTTTGATATATAGTTCATATTTACCCTCATTTATACTATCGGGTCAAATCTACCCTCACCGTTAGCAAAGTTTTAAAATTTTCCCTCTAACCTAACGGAAAGCCTGAATCCCTTCTAGTTACTATAATTCCTCTCACAAATCAGTCATCTCCTTCGTGTGATCCACCAGAGAAGAAAAAAGGTCCATATTATAGAAATGGGAGTGTGGAGTTACAACATAATTATTCCCCATGTCTTTAGTTATGCTCAAACCATAAATAAAACACAGAATTCACAGTTTATGGGTATGTCTCCAACGGAATGAGGATGAGTGAAATACCGCAGATAATTAGGAAGAGATTTATTTGATTCTTCAAGTGGTCGAAATGCATTCACTTATGAAGTTGTTACTAATATTTATTATTTTTTATGGACTACATGCATAACAAGGCCGTAGGTATCCATGTAAATGCATTCCCTTTCTGTCACGACCCAAAATCCGTTAAAGGTCGTGATGGCGCCGGACTCCACTGTCACGCAAGCCAACACTAAATCATAATTACCCAAATGAATCGAGCATACCATTACCATACTGGTCTAGCCTGCTACCCAGTTGTCCTATTTACTTCGAGTTTCTTCTGAATTACCCTGAAGTTGACACTTCTCCTTGTCAGAACACTACGATCCTTGCCCAAAGCTCACTACAAGACATCCTAAAATAAAACCATACTGCCCTAAGGCCCATAAGCCACTGTATTCTTCTTAAGCATCACAAAAGTACCACAATCGAGACCCCCACACTGAAAAGACCTTATGTGGACTTAAAATTATTCCTTTTTACCTTTCTTGCACTGAAATGTAGAATCCATAGTCATACAGAATTACCGCAAGTCCCGGTACCATCCAGTATAAATAATCAATTCTGACGATATACAAATTTTGAAAATATTTCAATTGACACATATACACTTTGAATCCATTAGGACCCTTTCGAAAGTCATCCACTATTCTCAAATCTAAATTGCACCGTCCAAACGGGCCGAAAGACACAAGCCCCATTAGCACAATAGCCCCCAAAGAAGTAACCATGCCTTAACACCACCAATCAAATTCATACTTCATGCGCACTACATCCTTCAAAATAACAATATAATCATTTCATGATTTTTCATTTTTTTCATAAAGTGCAATATAACCCGCATTCAAGAAATTTTCTTATTCGAGTCATCCCCGATCTCAACCTCTGCAAGTCATAACTAATCAACAAGTATGCCTCGGATCAAAACCAATACCGCACATAATCGTGCAATCAAATCATAGATAGCAGACTTCCCCACTTGGCTCAAAGCCATATAACAATACATCTGATAACTCACCATACCCATACTCTACTATTGTCATAATCCCGCAGTCAATTCCACGAAAATTATTCACAAGCTCAGGTAACACAAACCATAAAATACCTCAAATCATCTACTAAGCTCACCTTCATCCCCGTGACGGTCAAGTCAACTTTCTCAACTAATCCAAATTCAAATCTCAACACATATACCCCGCTGGGAGAAAAGAAACTCTCCACTCAATATTATAAGGAACACACATATGTAGATTATTCCGCAGGAGATAACCCACATGCTTAGCCTCAAACTGGCATCTTGTTATACCCTTTCGCATCCACATTACTATGGAATCACTTAATATTTCTGAGTTTGAACTCATCAACACGACATGAAAATCTACTTCGCTCTACAATTAAACAACATGACAGATCCCCCAACGCACTCACAACTTAAGATCATACATCAGATCAAAACATGAATCAAGTACCCAATAGCAAACTCTTGAGTCACAAGTAAACTTTATTTGTCTCATTCAACCCATCTGAACATATCCTTCATTCATAGCATACTCATCATATAGTCATTCAACCGCTCATTGAGCCACAAATTCCACTCATAGGGATACTACCGAACGCATAAGTCTATACGTACAAGTTCTCACAACCGAAACTACTGAGCTTAAGCTGCAGTCTAACCCCGGCCTCAAGTCCTCCACACTAGCCCATCACCAAAACACAGAATACTCATCTCGAACCTTGTTCATAGAATCATAAGCCGGTGATGCACAGACGATACCGAGCACTCACATACGTACACGAATACGTGGAAGGAATTCAAAGATTATGTTTCAAGCTGAATCAATGTCGCACGATAGAATACAAGAAAGTGAAATTTTCTAAGAGTTCGGCAACCTCTCGAAGATAAGTACATGCGTCGCTATACCGAACCACAAGACTCTACTAAACCTGCTCATGACTCATGATACCTATGTAACCTAGGCTCTAATACCAACTTTTCACGACCCAAAATCACGCTTGTCGTGATGGCGCCTAACTCAATACTAGGCAAGCCAACAACCTCAATAAACCACAATTTCCTTTAAGTTTGAAAACATAATATTTAAATTCAATACAAAATAAATCTCACAAGTACTGACATAAACACTCTCAAAACCCGGTGTCACTGAGTATATTGGCATATATACATCACTAGTCTGGAAAACACGGTATATAATAGTCTGATACCAAATACAGTAAACAAAAGATAGGGAAGGCGAGACAAGGTCTGCGAAACACGACAGCTACCTTGAAATCTCCGGAAAATCAACTATGTGAAGGAATCAACACCTATTGTGTTCGATATCACCTGGATCTGCACACAAAGTGCCGGGTGTAGTATGAGTACAATAACTCAGTAAGTAACAATAATAAATAAAAACTGAAAGTAGTGACGAGCTTCACAGCTAAGTCCAAATACAATAATTTTCAACATAAAAGGGTAGGCATACTCTCAAGTTCAACATTTAAAATTCCACAATAATTTCATATCAACTTCGACTGAAATAGAGGATAATGTCTTTCAGAAATTTCCAAAACAGTGATATATGACAACTGAAATGCATCAATAATGAAAATAATGCATCCTCTTAGAGTAACAGTCACTCAGTCCTCCCATTCACTCCAACCTCACAGTCACTCATTCCTCTCAATCACTCGGCACTCGCACTTGCACTCACACTCAATAGGTACCTGCACTCACAGGGAGTGTGTACAGACTCTGGAGGGGCTCCTTCAGCGCAAGCGCTATAATAAGCCAATCATGGCATATAACAATGAAACATGTTATGGCGTGCAACCGCTATCCCATAAATATCCTCACAATCAGGCCATCGGCCTCACCCAGTCATCAACCTCTCCAGTTTCTCGGGCTTAGAAATCATGATAAGCAGCCTAAACAGCAATGAAATAATGCATTAATAATGAACAATAGAGACTAAGATGTAATGTGCAAGTAAAACTGTGATTGAGTACAAAATAGATATTTAGCAGATAATTCAACATGTACACGGCCTCTGTGGGTGCCTACAGTGTCAACACGTGGTTTAAACATGATTTATAGTTCGATTTAACTAATACGTGGAAAATGTACGGATATCAACAGATTATTCAACTACATAGTTCTATGGAATTGACCAAGTCACAATTCCTACGGTGTACGCCCACACGCCCATTACCTAGCACGTGCGTCACCTCAAAACCAATCACATATCACAGAATCCAGGGTTTCATACCCTCAGGACCAAATTTAGAATTGTTACTTACCTCAATTCGAGCAATTCTTTATTCCAATAAGCCTTTTTCTCATGATTCGGCCTCTGAAAGCCTCGAATCTTAGTCAAAATAATTCGATACAATCAACACGAGGTATAGGAATTAATTCCATATGAAAATGCTAACTTTCATAATAAAATCCGAAATTAACTCAAAAATTAACAGTGGGGACCACGTCTTAGAACCCGATAAAAGTTATAAAATATGAACGCCCATTTAACCACATGTCCAACCATACAAAATTATTAAATTTCGACTCCGATTCGGACTTCAAACCCTCAAATCAATTTTTGAATTTTTTTTATTCCAATCCCACAAATCATGAAATAAATGCTGGAAATAATATTAGATTAATGAATAACGGACCAAATCAAGTTAAGATCACTTACCCCCAGTCCAATTTGTGAAGTTTGCCTCTGAAAATCGCCCAAACTGAGCTTCCCAATTATGTTTATGTCAAAAATGGCCCAAAACCTCGTTTATAGAGCCTCTGATGTTTTCGAGCGCCACAGGCAGCGTGGGGCACTGCCTGTGGCGCAGTTTCCAGAAACCCCAACAATTCCCAGCACCAAGGCTAGCGCCCCACGCTACCCTGGGCACTGGCGGCGACGGGAAATCTTTTCCGACACGGAAATGGGCATAACTCTCTCATACGATGTCAGAATTCGACGATTCTTTTTGCTATGGCTCCGAAATTTCAATACGGATCTAATGCTTCAATCAAAATAGAATTTGGAGCTCATTTGCTTACTGTGATACCACTTATTCTGGAAGAAGCGATGTTGGAACATTCTACATTCGTTGCCGAAACCTAGCAAATCACGTCTGATTGACCTCAAATTTTGCACACAAGTCATAAATGACATAACAGATCTATTCCAATTTCCAGAATCGGATTCCATCCCCGATATTAAAAATTAAACTCCCCGGTCAAACTTCCAACTTAAATTTCTATTTTAGCCATTTCAACGGACTTCCAAAAAAAATTCCGGATACGCTCCTAAGTCCAAAATCACCATACGGAGCTATTGGAATTATCAAAACTCTATTCCCGGGTCGTTTATACATAAGTCAACATCCAATCAACCTTTTAAACTTAAGTTTTCATCTTTGAGACTAAGTGTCTCAATTTATTCCTAAACCTCACAGGACCCGAACCAATTACCCCGGCAAGTCACATAATAATTGTAAAGCACAAATTGAGCAGTAAATGAGGGAATGGGGCTGTAATACTCAAAATGACCGACCGGGTCGTTACAATAACATACTATCCTTTTTTTTACTTTGTGTTCTAACACTCTTTTTATGGAATAAATTTATGTACTTTTTTTAAAACTTGAATAAGAATTTTACTCATATGATGAATTTAAAAAATAATTCGATTGGATTCTCTTGCTAAATAATGAATTAAAAGATTTATTTATTTGGTTTTAACATAAAAAATAATTTATTTTATGTTGATTCAGATCTTAATATTAGTTCATTTATTGTTTTGATTATTTAATCTTAATTATAATTTTATCCACCATAAATTTTATTTTCAAAGAGTATAAGATTTATATGATATTTCACTTTTAGATCGTTATGTTTGTAGAATCATTAGTGGTATTGACTCTTACTAACTATTATTTTTCTCTTTCTCACACATTTGTATTCTTAAATATTTTCTTAGTTGTTGTTTAATAATTGGTTATTTTTCAATATTAGACGAAAAATTAATTAAAAAATATTATTTGAGTAGGAAAATAGTTTAAATACAAAATAAAAATATATTAACGTGGGGGTATCTTTTTTTCAATGTCAACTCTTTATGCAATCTATTTAATATTACTTTATTTTTTCTTGATATTGGACATTATGGAGTAGTAATATATTGCCAGTACGGAGTATTCTTATGAAATTAATTTTATTAAACCTTCCTAAATATTTTTAATAAGAATTTAATAGATAAAATTTTATTAATTTTAAAATTTTAAATTTTAAAATTTAGCATAGAAGGTATTGTTGTCCAAAAAATAAGTTATTACAGTTATGTCCTTTCCCTATGAGTTCTTCCACTTAATATTTTAGGGCTATTTTGGTATATTAATATTGTATTTATGCTTTTATAATAATATAGTCTCTCCTTTTTCTAAATTAATTTGCACAATATAATACATACTAAATTAGTAATAGGACATTATAATACGTTTTCAAATTAAATTAGTAATAGGAATTTTTAAGAAGTATATCGTAAAAGTAATAGGATTATATAACTAAAGATATTTACTTGTTCAATTTTATATGAATTAGATATCCCGTAAGTAATTATACTAATAGGATTCCTAAAGGTAATCATGTAGGATTCCTAAAGGTAATCATGTAGGATTATGTCCTAAAACTAATAGAATTATAAGGCTAATATCTAGAATTCATGTTATATCCTTTTATTATGAGTTATTATGCTTAATATTATAAGGTTATTTTTATAAACCGACATTGTATTCATGCTTTTATAATAATATTACAAGATGAGTGTCAAATTTTTAGGGGAAAAGGGTCAAATATACCCCTCTACTTTGATATATAGTTCATATTTACCCTCATTTATACTATCGGGTCAAATCTACCCTCACCGTTAGCAAAGTTTTAAAATTTGCCCTCTAACCTAACGGAAAGCCTGAATCCCTTCTAGTTACTGTAATTCCTCTCACAAATCAGTCATCTCCTTCGTGTGATCCAACAGAGAAGAAAAAAGGTCCATATTATAGAAATGGGAGTGTGGAGTTACAACATAATTATTCCCCATGTCTTTAGTTATGCTCAAACAATAAATAAAACACAGAATTCACAGTTTATGGGTATGTCTCCAACGGAATGATGATGAGTGAAATACCGTAGATAATTAGGAAGAGATTTATTTGATTCTTCAGGTGGTCGAAATGTATTCACTTATGAAGTTGTTACTAATATTTATTATTTTTTATGGACTACATGCATAACAAGGCCGTAGGTATCCATGTAAATGCATTCCCTTTCTGTCACGATCCAAAATCCGTTAAAGGTCGTGATGGCGCCGGACTCCACTGTCACGCAAGCCAACATTAAATAGTTAATTAAATCCTCATTTTAATATTTTTAAAATCGTAAATTTAATTCAATTTAACTAGTAAAAGATGAATTTACAGAATAAATAACAATGTTTTCCAGTTTAAATAGTAAACATCCCATAATCATCCCAGAACCCGGTGTCACAAGTGCATGAGCCTTTTCTAGAAATTTAAAATAAAATATAATAACTGTCTGGAATACAACTTGGACAGAAAAAGAAAATACAATACTCTGAAGGGGACTCTGCTGGCTGTGATGCGTCGTATAGAATGCAGCTCACCCAAGTCCCCGCCATAATCGCGCCTCTACGCCCACGAGGCCGCTAAACATATGTGTACCTGCACAAAAATGTGAAGCAAGTGTAGTATTAGTACGTAAATCAACGCGTACCTAGTAAGTATCCCGCCGAAACCCGAAGAAGTAGTGACGAGGGGTCGACTTCGACACTTACTATGGGCTATAAATAAATAGAATAATATTATTTAATTAGACATGGGTTAATTAATATGGTTGCAAACCCATTATTCTGAAGTAAGTAAGCATTTCTTTTCTAATTAAGAACTCTCCAAATTGATTTCCCATTATTTAACAATTTATCTTAGGCCGAGAAGGCAATATCAATTATTACAATTTCTAAATCAATCAATTAAATCATGCGCAAATCATACCGAGATCGTACAGCCCGATCCAACAAATATTTAAATTGTGCACTGCCAGAGGGTCAAATGGGGCAAACCATAGATGCATCTATTTACTACCGAGGCGCTCGGGCCGATCCACAAATAACAATTATTTTCAAGATAACACAAGTTTCTCATTTACAGTCAAGTACCTCATACAAACCTTCAAGTAAGTGAATTTAACCTTATACAATTCTTTTATCAACTTCTATCATGACTAGGTGATTATATTAGCAAGTAAGGGCATAAACATTCCAAGTATAGCATGATACAAATCCTAAACTACTCGGACAATAGCATAATAGTAGCTACATACCCACTCTCGTCACCTCATACGTACGTAGCCCCCACAATTAGATACAAATATTTGTTTGAGTCACCTATGGGGTTAATTTCTTCTTACAAGGTTAGAAAGGAGACTTACCTTGCTCCGAAATTTCATAACCGGCTCCAAGGCCGCTCCGAATGATGTCCGTCGCTCCAAAACTAGTCAAATATGACTCAACCGAATCAAAATATACTCTAATACTCATAATTAATCATTTTATAACAATTCCCAACTCCGTTCGAAAAGTCGGTAAAATCACCCTCGGGCCCACGTGCCCGTATTCTGAAAGTTTTTGAAGATAAACATTACCCATAGCATTATGAACTCAAATATATAATTTGTTCTCAATTCCTTACCCAAATTCGTGGTCAAATTCTCAAAATACCAATTTCTAGGTTTTTCTTCAAAATCTCAAATTTCTACAAATTGTTCATGACTAAATCCATATATAATCCAAATATTTAACTTGCAATAGGTGGGAATCACTTACCTTGACATAGATGAAGAAGATGGAGCTCCAAAATAGCTCCAAGACCGGCTCCCATGGAGGAAATGAAGTAAAAATAGCCAAAATCCCGTTTTTAAAAACTTCACTGCCCAGGCAACCTTCTTCGCGATCGCGGGAATACCTTCACGATCGCGAAGACCAAATTCAGCTGCCCCAACTTCTCTTCTACGTGAACGCGACAACCGTGATGTGATCGCGAACCTCTGCCTGATCAACCTACACGAAAGCGAACGCGAGCCCAGCTCCGCGAACGCGAAGGACAAACCTTCATGCCTCAGACCAATGCCTTCCGCGATCGCGTACTTGCCCCTGCGATCGCGAAGAACAACTTCGCCAACTCTCAGTCAGCACTATGTGATCACGTGCCTATCTACGCTACCGCGATGAACAACCCAAACACCAGAAACCAACAATCATAAACAAGGGGAATTTGGTCTGAAACCATCCCGAAACACAGCCGAAGCCCCCGGGACCCCGTCCAATCATACCAACCAGTCCCATAACTTAACACAAACTTGCTCGAGACCTCAAATCGTATCAAACAACATCAAAATCATGAATTACACCCCAATTCAAACTTAATAAACTTTGAAACTTCAACTTCTACAATCGATGCTGAAACCTATCAAATCACGTTCAATTATCCTCAAATTTGCACACAAGTCATATTTGACATTACGGACCTACTCCAACTTCCGGAATCGGAATCCGGCCCCGATATCAAAAGGTCCACTTCCGGTCAAACTTCTCAAAAATCTTCAAATTCCTAACTTTCGCCATACGACTCCAAAATGACCTACGAACCTCCAAATCCACTTCCGGACACGCTCCCAATACCGGAATCACCATACAGAGCTATTCTTAGACTCAGAATCCCAAACGGACATTGTTAACATTGAAATGCACTTCAACCCAAATTTATGAAATTCTTCCAAAATGCCAACTACCACAATAGGCGTTGAAACGCTCCCGGGTCATCCAAAACCCGATCCGAACATACGCCCAAGTCCGAATTCATCATACGAACCTATTGGAACCTTCAAATCCCGATTCCGAGATCGTTTACTCTAAATTCCAATCTTAGTCAATTCTTCCAACTTAAAACTTACGAAATGAGAATGTTCTTTTCAAATCAACTCTGAACTTCCAAAATTTCAATTCCGACCACGCGTACCAGTCATAATACCTGAAGTGAAGCTGCTCGTGGCCTCAAACTGCTGAACGACGCGCTAGAGATCAAAATGACAGGTCGGGTCCTTACCTTCTCTCCCACTTAAACATACATTCGTCCTCGAACGTGCTACGAACTACGCTGAAGTTGTCCGAAATCACTGTTTAATACATCGTGTACCTACTTGTGCTACCGCAACTCAGTTGAGCACATTAGCTCGATAAAATCTGAAGATATTCTCATTTATTTAGTCATATAAGCCTTAGAGCCCAGTTCTAACATCCTAAATTCTCTGCCAGGCCGGCTTTCCACATACGAACACCGTATCAATCACCACACGATGTACCAGAACATGACTGCATACCTTTGCTGAATTCACACCATACACCGCAACATTCACATGACCATAATAACTTTCTCTGATCATAATAGCCGAAATATCATGAACCCAAATATCGGCCACAAGCACGCTAAGTGCATAATACCATCCATGAGGAGACAGATAGCGCCATATGCTACGAAACTCAAGCACAACTAAGGTGCGATATATGATTTGAATCTAGAGAGCCATCCTGCTTATATAACACCATCATTATGCGGAACCTCATCACATAAGAAATTTACCAAGCCATTTCACAATTCACATGACACAATATAGTATTACATGAAATAGCCGACGACGAAACGACATCCAACGTCTGAATACTCCTTCATAAGGAGCGCTATGCTGAAATGAACATATTCGGCCCGATATAGAGCCCACATTCATATCTAGATCCATCCATGGACCTCAAGCTGATTCTGATCACACTGCACTAGGCTAATAACCTTTCAAGGATCTATAATAACCCTTTTTTCCCATAACACACAAGAACAACCATCAAAATCGGAACAAACTTCCACAGTCCACAACCAGGTGAACCGCGCACCCTCCAGGCATAAATTCTCGAATCAGCGATATTACCACAATCTTCATACTTAGTTTCAATCTTCACCCAATCAAGTGACTACATGCCACTCTTACACAATCTTTCCGTGGGACACGCTCCCATGACCTTCCGCACCAGGTAACAAGTCTGCACATCCATACCACCGGTCAACTAATGCTGTAAAGCATATCAAAAATTCGCAATCAGTACACAAAGACTCTTACACAGGATACTGATCTCATGTGACGTTGGAGACAATACCAGCTTATTCTAAACATCTAAATTCCTCTTCCCTAACTACAACCTCAATCCCTAATCCTTCATATTTCATACAGCTCACCACACCTATCTTACCAATACACGAGGGCCCAAGAATTGCATCATAGCTCCTAAACCACTAATAGGATACACACTTCACTTTGTAGAAACCTTTCACTTTACTCATTTTAGGAGAATCATTGCAACACATGACTGAATTCTCATAACCGTAGAACACACAAATCATCAAGTAGTGGTCTAAACCACCATAACTCCTCCGGGATCCATCTGCACATAACATGCCATAATACTCGAAAGCCTCCAAATAAGATCGGTTATGGCGATCGTCAAACCTCGCACGTACCCTTACAAATCACATGAATAACCCAACATACTGAAGGAGATGATCATTGCCATTATTATGCCAATTTAACCATTGCTAACCAAACCCGACTTCTCCTAATTTACTCTGGATCTTCCTTAGAAATAACAACAACTCATTTATCAATATAACGAACTCAATCTGCACTCATCCTGAGTGGCCTTGAATCACAAGACCATGTTGTCTCAAATCCGACGAACCATTTCATATCCTTCTTGTGCGCATAATGGCGTCTTCAACTGATACACCCATTCTGATGATTCTTCTATAAATCCAAAGTTGCATGCTCCCATTCCTCTCATGATACCCCGTAGACCAAAGATAACACAGAACACTCCAAGCTCCTTTATCATAATCCGCTGCAGAAGCTCGATATTCAACCATACTATGGACTCAAAATCATTAGGCATCACGCCTTAACTTTTGAATCCACTAGGACCGTTATTGAGAGTGACCCACTCTGAATTGGTCCTGAATATAATCAACTCCAAGGCTATACTAGCACACAAGCACCCTCTCAAGGAAGCACCTGGCCGAATCATCTTCCTTGTAACTCGCCTCTACACGAAGCATAAATCCTGAATCTTCCCAAAGCCTGAGCAAGAATCAATAAGGCCAACTATAGCTGTCACGACCCCAAATTCCCTCCGTAGGAGGTCGTGATGACACCTAGTCTCTAAGACTAGGTAAGCCTATCAATGCGGAATAATAATAAATATTTGAAATAAATAATCTACAATTCAACAATTACAACTCCCAAAACCCGGTAGAAATAAGTCACAAGCTTCTAAGAATTCATTCTTTATGTCTTTATACATCAGAGTCTAAGGAAAATAAGGAAGACAACAAAGTAAGATAGAAGGGGACTCCGGAGTCTGTGGACGCTGGCAGATATACCTCGAAGTTTACTCGTACAGCTAGTTCACTGATGCCTGGTCTGATAAGATGTACCTGGATCTGCACAAAAAGATATGTAGAAGTGTAGTATGAGTACACCACATCGGTACCCAGTAAGTGCCAAGCCTAACCTCGGTAGAGTAGTGACGAGGTCAGGTCAGGCCCTACTGGAAAATAAATAATGGCATGGTAAAATGTTTAATAATATAATAAGATAAAATGATAATAAAAATGAATCAAGTAGTATGTCACCATTTAATTACACCAAATAATGGCAATTACTACCTCGTGGAAACAAAACAGAATTCTTTTCAGCTTTAAGAAAATCACAACAATAATCAAAGGCAACTGCGGCCATAAATCAATATCAACAAGAGCACTCTCGAGGTACCGCCTCGTAGTTCTAAATCATAAATAAATTCATAATATCTCATTTCCTTATATCACCGTGGGAGCCTTCACAATTTATTTTAAAGAAAATATTTTTCCCGAAATAACATCCCGCGTTTTAGCCATCTTTATCACACCGCATGACTTTTAGTAGTTCCCCTACTAGCCACGCGTATCAAGCCACCCTTATCTCACCGTATATGTTTCAACACCCAGACTTTATACCACTGTATGCGTATCAATATCACAATATATCACAATTTGTACCTCAAATGACCAAATAATTCAACTTGCCAAAATAAATCAACAATAATATTTTTTCACAATAAAGAGCTCACGGCTCTATCACAATGAGTACGAAAATCTCACAAAATATTCAGCAAAAATAATATCTCACAAATTTAACACCTTGTCTAAATATCAAATTTTTAAATGTAAAATTCTTCATTTTTTAATAATATTTAAATTTAAGAAATTCCACCTTCAAATAATGCACAGAATAAAAGAAACCAAATTTCAGCTAAACAGGTAAAAACAATTAGCAAGAGAGGTTCAAGCAAATTTAAAGTATATAAATCAGATCAATGATAAAGAATATAACAAGATAAAATAATTTAATTAATATGTAACAGTGATCTACACAATTTAAAAACATAATCCTTCACATTTAGTCCGTATACACACTCGTCACCTCTTGAACACGACTTTCATCACATTACAATTATCACATCAATACCAATCCTAGGAAAAATTTCCCCCACACAAGGGTAGACAAAGTCACTTACCTCGACTTGCTTCAATTTAATCACTTAGTATGCCTTTTTCTCGATTTTCCAACTCTGATCGACTCGTATCTAGTCAAAATTAATTTGATACAGTCAACAAAAATTATAGAATCAATTCCATAAGAAAATACTATATTTTTCAATAAAATCCAAAATTAACTCAAAAATGGCCCGTGGGGTCCATGTCTCGAAATCCGGTGAAAGTTATGAAATATGAACGCTCATTCAACCCCGAGTCTACCCATATTAATTTTACCAAAATCCTACCTCAACTCGACCTCCAAATCTTCAAATCTTATTTTCAAATCCCTAAGTTCAAACTCCATATTTACACCCCAAAAACATGTAATCTAATCGGATTATTCGATGATAATTCAATATTATGGAGTAGAAAAGCTCACAAGGGACTTACCTCAAAATTTCCCGTGATTTCTCGCTCAAATATCGCCTCACCCGCTTTTGAAAACGTCAAAAATGACAAAATTTCAGACTCCTCTGTTTTTAACATTCTATCCAAGAGTCTCGCACCAGCGGAATTTGAACCGCTTTTGCGTATTTTTCCCTCACTTCTTCAAAATTTTCGCTTATGCAATCACCCACGCGTAGGTGCGTGTCCGCACCTGCGAGATGCCTTCCGCATCTGCGCTCCACAGTCACCAGCCTAGCCTCCGCTTCTGCGCATCTCAGCTCGCACCTGCGAGCTCGATTGTGCGAGTTTCCTGTCCGCTTCTACGAACCTTGCGCACCTGCGAGGTCCATTGCGCTTCTGCGTGGTCGCACCTGCGAGCCAAGTTCCGCAGGTACGATTGCACCAGAAGGCAGAAACTGCAGATTTTTCTTCTAAGTCTGAATTTGAACCGTTAACCATTAGAAATTCACCCGAGCCCCTCGGGACCTCAACCAAATATACCAACAAGTGCTAAAATATCATACGAACTTAGTCGAGTCTTCAAATCACATCCAACAACACTAAAAGCATGAATCACATATAGATTCAAGCCTAATGAACTTTGAAACTTTTAATTTCTACAAACGACGCCGGAACCTATCAAATCAAGCCCGATTGACCTCAAATTGTGCACACAAGTCATAAATGACATAACGGAGCCATAAAACTTTTTAGAACTGGATTCTGACTCCGGTATCAAAAAGTCCACTCCCCGGTCAAACTTCCAAACTTAAATTCCTATTTTAGCCATTTCAAGCCTAATTTAACTACAGACTTCCAAATAAAATTCCGAACACGCTCCTAAGTCCAAAATTACCATGCGGAGCTGTTGGAATCATAAAATTTCTATTCCAGTGTCGTTTTCTCAAAATATTGTCCGAAGTCAAACTTAGCATTTTAAGGCCAACTTAAGGAACCAAGTGTTCCGATTTCAACCCGAACACTTCCAAATCCCGAACCAACCATCCCCGCAAGTCATAAATTTATAAAAGCACATATTGGGAGTTTTATTTAGGGAAACAGGGTTCTAAAAGTCAAAATGACCGGTTGGGTCATTGCAATAGCACACATTTCTCAAATCGCTTGCTCAAATTACCACTGATGTTCTCTTTCCTTAGTCATAACAACCCATCAATATGCCGATAACCAGAAATCTTACAAATAGACGACCATGCAATCCAACTGTAGGTGATGGGACTCTTCCACTTAGCTTGAAGCTACTATTGCATAAACCTGGAATCCCACCAAGATTCTTTCTTCATGGACATGATCCAGCACAATCAACCCGCCAAATTCCTCAAAATCCTTCTATTAACCTTTAATGAACATTCCGAACCACTAGCCACATTTACATATTCAATCTCTTGCCGGATAACCAGTAGAATTCTTTCGTGACAGCCCCATCAACACCACACAACCGCTAACCTGCTCACAGGAGATAACCCACCTGTGGAAATTACATGCTGACATATTCCAACGCCGCTGCACTAGGTACAATAACTACGAAATCAGTAACCCATCCTGAGCCTGTGCTCATTCACCAGCTGTACAGGTTCGTTCACTCCTCATGAACATCAACTAAAGGTGCGACAATACATTCCAATCCAAAGTCATGTTGTGTCCTTCTTCATATCAAGCAACTCTCTCTTGTCACACCCAATCTTCCTCAATATAGCAGCCAATATTCCAAATTAAGTCCGTAGACCCAATCACCGTCCACCATCGTTCCTTAATCACTCTAAACTTTTCTCAAGGCGTGTAGCTATCCTATCACAGAACCCACATGCTACTCTGCCACTCTACCACTTTGGTCAAACTCACTCCTTTAAGTAACTACCCGAATCATGTTTCTCATACTTGGCCTTCTAGGAACTTAACCACCACAAGACACCTCCCACATGGCATTCCTCATCCTTCACTTCCCAGTTGTTGCCTTAAATCAAAAACTACCTCTGTAGCACTTGAACCGATAGATCGCTACCAACTTTAAACCCTTCCGAAAATCATCTTTCTCGAGCCATCAATATCGGGAATGCCAATTCGATCCTGAACCACTGCACACTACGACCTCTGACAGCCACTTTCTCGGCACCATTTATAATACACAACCCCAAGGCGAATTGAAGTAAACCATAACATCGGCAAACTTAACACATCAAAACTAATTAAGGACGATGACGCCACATCACAGGCAAAGATTCCACCACGCTCGAAAATATCGAGTCCTACTACTCCATCAACCCAAGTCTGAACATTCTTGGTTCTATTGCCTTTCCTCTGTCGGAAATAAAATACTGAATCTCTGAATCATGCACTGAGTAAACCTCATTTCAAGTCGTTCACGGCACCAAGACATAGGTAAGCATCCTACCATCACATCAATACTGTGCGATAACAACTCATGAGCATCATAGCAACCTGTATATAGCCTCAAAGCTCTCAGAAGTACAGCTACTGAGCTGAAATGATAGAATTTCCTTCCACAAGGCGACGACAATAGCCCAATCAACGACGCAGGGAGAAACATCCCACACCACATATGTAGTACCATTATAATTCCTCAATTCCCGAGTTACAACCAGCGCTTCACGTTGCATAAGATTGAATGGGAAAGAAATGAAGGCATAAGCCTCAATGGAATCAAATTGCACGATGAGCAATCAAGAAGGGAAGTGCTCCTAACAGTCCTGTAGCCTCTCGAAGAAAGGTACAGACGTCACCGTACCGATCCGCAAGATCTACTAGACTCGCTCATGACTCGTGAGACATACATGAACCTAGCATTCTGATACCATATTGTCACGACCCAAAATCCGTTAAAGGTCGTGATAGAGCCGGACCCCACGGTCAGGCAAGCCAACACTAAATAGTTAATTAAATCCTCTTTTTAATATTTTTAAAATCATAAATTTAATTCAATATAACTAGTAAATGATGAATTTACAGAATAAATAACAATGTTTTCCAATTCCAATAGTGAACATCCCATAATCATCCCAGAACCCGGTGTCACAAGTTCATGAGCCTTTTATAGAAATTTAAAATAAAATATAATAACTGTCCGGAATACAACTTGGATAGGAAAAGAAAATATAATACTCTGAAGGGGACTCTGCTGGCTATGGTGCGTCGTATAGAATGCAGCTCACCTAATTCCTCGCCATAATCGCGCCTCTGCGCCCACGAGGCCGCTAAACATGTGTACCTGCACAAAAATATGCAACAAGTGTAGTATTAGTACGTAAATCAACGCGTACCCAGTCAGTATCCCGCCTAACCCCGAAGAAGTAGTGACGAGGGATCGACTTCGACACTTACTATGGGCTATAAATAAATAGAATAATATCATTTAATTAGACATGGATTAATTAATATGGTTGCCGCAAGCCCATTATTCTGAAGTAAGTAAGCAGTTCTTTTCTAATTAAGAACTCTCCAAATTGATTTTTTATTATTTAATAATTTATCTCAGGCCAAGAAGGCAATATCAATTATTACAATTTCCAAATCAATCAATTAAATCATGCGCAAATCATGCCGAGGTCGTACAGCCCGATCCAACAAATATTTAAATTGTGCACTGCCAGAGGGTCAAATGGCGCAAACCATAGATGCATCTATTTACTACCGAGGCGCTCGGGCCGATCCACAAATAATAATTATTTTCAAGAAAACATAAGTTTCTCATTTACAGTCAAGTACCTCATACAAACCTTCAAGTAAGTATTAGCAAGTAAGGGCACAAACATTCCAAGTATAGCATGATACGGGTCCTAAACTACCCTAATAATAGCATAATAGTAGCTACGTACGGACTCTCGTCACCTCGTACGTACATAGCCCCCACAATTAGATACAAACATTTGTTTAAGTCACCTATGGGGTTAATTCCTTCTTACAACTTTAGAAAGGAGACTTACCTTACTCCGAAATTTCATAACCGGCTCCAAGGCCGCTCCGAAAATTCAAACTGATGCCCTTCTCCAAAACTAGTCAAATATGACTCAACCGAATCAAAATATACTCTAATACTCATAATTAATCATTTTATAACAATTTCCAACTCCATTCGAAAAGTCGGTAAAATCACCCTCGGGCCCATGTGCCCGTATTCCGAAAGTTTTCGAAGATAAACATTACCCATAGCATTACGAACTCAAATATATAATTTGTTCTCAATTCCTTACCCAAATTCGTGGTCAAATTTCCAAAATACCAATTTCTAGGTTTTTCTTCAAAATCTCAAATTTCTACAAATTGTTCATGACTAAATCCATATATAATCTAAATATTTAACTTGCAATAGGTGGGAATCACTTACCTTGACATAGATGAAAAAGATGGAGCTCTAAAATCGCTCCAAGACCGGCTCCCATGGAGGAAATGAAGTAAAAATAGCCAAAATCCCGTTTCTAAGAACTCCACTGACCAGGCGACCGTCTTCGCGATCGCGGGAACACCTTCACGATCGCGAAGACCAAATTCAGCTGCCCCAACTTCTCTTTTATGCGAACGCGACAACGGTGATGCGATCGCGAACCTCTGCCTGATCAACCTAAGCGAACGCGAGCCCAACTCTGCGAACACGAAGGACAAACCTTCATGCCTCAGACCAATGCCTTCCGCGATCGCGTACTTGCCCCTGCGATCGCGAAGAACAACTTCGCCAACTCTCAGTCAGCACTATGCGATCGCGTACCTATCTACGTGACCGCGATGAACAACCCAAACACCAGAAACCAGCAATCATAAACAAGGGAAATTTGGTCCGAAACCGTCCCAAAACACATCCGAATCCCCCGGGACTCCATCCAATCATACCAACCAGTCTCATAACATAACACAAACTTGCTCGACACCTCAAATCGCATAAAACAACATCAAAATCATGAATCGCACCCCAATTCAAATTTAATGAACTTTGAAACTTCAACTTCTACAATCCATGTTGAAACCTATCAAATCACGTTCGATTGTCCTCAAACTTTGCACACAAGTCACATTTGACATTATGGACCTACTCCAACTTCCGGAATCGGAATCCGACCCCGATATCAAAAAGTTCACTTCCGGTCAAACTTCTCAAAAATCTTCAAATTCCTAACGTTCGCCAAACCACTCCAAAATGACCTACGGACCTCCAAATCCACTTCCGGACACGCTCCCAATACCGAAATTACCATACAGAGTTATTCTCAGACTCGAAATCCCAAACGGACATTGTTAATATTGAAATGCACTTCAACCCAAATTTATGAAATTCTTCCAAAATGCCAACTTTCACAATAGGCGCTGAAACGCTCTCGGTTCATCCAAAACCCGATCCGGACATACGCCCAAGTTCGAATTCATCATACGAACCTGTTGGAATCTTCAAATCCCGATTCCGAGATCGTTTACTCTAAATTCTAATCTTAGTCAATTCTTCCAACTTAAAGCTTACGAAATGAGAATGTTCTTTTCAAATCAACTCTGAACTTCCAAAATTTTAATTCCGACCACGCGTACGAATCATAATACCTGAAGTGAAGCTGCTCAAGGCCTCAAACTGCTGAACGATGCGCTAGAGCTCAAAACGACCGATCAGGTCGTTACACTTTCGAATTTGGATTTAGCATTATATTTTACAAATCACAATTTTGATTGTACAGCTTTAGGACGTCATTTAAAACTTTGTGAACTATTTCTGAGTAAATATGAAATAAATATTTTAGAAAAATTCAATTGCTCTATTTTCATATTGCTCTAATTTTGTCTTATAATAGTCTTTTTGCATTAAAAAAAGGAAATTGATCTGTTTTTGATAATTAAATTTATTTTATTAATCACCATAAAGAAATACATAACCATAGCTCATAACTTTTATCCAAATACATCTTAGCTACTCAAATAGCATCCCTAGCAAAAAGCTATTGCTAAAACATAAGTTGTTGTATTGTGTTCCTAACTCCATGTGGAGCTCTAAGATTACAAATATAGGCAATTTCTCTGGCAATACTATCCTGCTTCTGCTCTTTTGTTCAAAGGTTCGTTGGTTTCTTTCAGTGTATATCGCATGCACACGTTCTGAAATTGATCTTTTTATATGCTATGTAGGAATATTACTTCTAGACTATTATGAGCAGATTATGTTCATTTTATTCTTTCTATAATACTATTTGTAACAACTCTTTTTTATATCAAACGAACAAAAAAGATGCCAACAATATAATAGAGTGGTGGTGCTAAATATTAGGAAGCAGAATTAGTTATTTGGGATGAAATACTTATGGGAAACCTTATATAAAATTCAACTTTTACCATAGAAAATGAATGATATCCTCTTAAAATTGTCCGAAAATAACACATAGTCAAATATTTTCAAGTGTTGGACTATATTTGATGCAACATATTTTATTACATTGACTATTATATATCGCATTTTCAAAAGGAATATCAATATCGACAATAATAGTTCCAATCATAACAAGCAACCAAAGTATCATAAGGGAACAAACCCAAAAATATCGTATATAAAGAAGTATAAGGTAAGATATGATTATATTTTTTATGTCTATACTATTAATACATATATCATTTCCAGGTTCAGACGTGATGTCGAATTATTTTAAATTCAATTATAATGTAAGTATAATAACATATGAAGATTGTTACATTTTCTTTCACATCAACTGTTGCATTCATATATATAATATTTTAGGTAAATTTAATTTTTGGTTCCTTAATATTTATAAATAATTAATTGAAAATTTACGTGAAAAGTATGAATGTCAAAATTTTAACGCTCGAAAATCAACGTGCAATTGTTTTCATAGAAACTAGTCTCTATGCTCGTGCGATGCATGGAATATCATGTGCCACACATACCAAAAGTAATAAACTTTTAATAGCATAAATATTCTAAAAACAATTATTGAGTATGTACAAAGTTCAATAATTAGTTCCTTAAAACAAAAAGCAAGAAGAATATAATATATGTACAAACATACTTCTCTATAATAGTTTCGTTTGTTTTGATATTTGTTTGCTGCAATAGTGAAGCGCTGTTATAGATGACATATATTATAACATAACATAAAAATCGGTTCCGACAAAAAATTGATTTTTATAGTGAATGGTTGTTATATATATATATATATATATATATATATATACACACACATACACTCATTAGCAAAGTTATGCGAAAAGTTTTAAAATCACTTAAACAATACAGCAACACTTATAATCTTTTTAATGCAATTGTTTAGTTTAATTAAGCCTTAAAAATTCAGGTATATAAACGTAATAATTCTTTAAATCAATATATATACAAGAAGTTATTTAGTTATTCATGTCTTCCATGTCATTACCTTTTTGTTGCGTTGCAGGTTATCCTATGTCAACTATTTTAGAATTTTATATCTAAACTTATAATTCTTAACCACCTAAATATTCAACCAAAAAAAAACAATTAGTATGTTAGAAAAATTCTCACGTATTCATGACAGCATACACATAGACTCGTAGACTAACATGAAAATTGTACATTATTAGTGGCGGAGTTAGAATTTTCACTAAGGGGTGTCAAAATATAAAAAATTCAATGCACCAAAAAATCAAGGGGAGTCAACATGTAATAAATATACATAAAATAAAATTATTTATCTAACAATTTACTGTAATATTTTAGCGAAGGGGTGTAATGTATTGACACCCCTTGGTTAAATGTGGCTCCGCCAATGTACATTGTTATTACATGCAATGCACCTTATTTCAATCTCATTGAGAACTCAAAACCAAACTCTAAACTAATAATACCTTACCTAATTTTGTTACCTTCGTTTTACAATAATAACATAGAATAAAACTAATTCTTTGGCGCCTCCTTCCGATGTTTCCAACTAATGGACGCCCCAGATATTTCTTCTATTTCTTTATAACAAAGATTTGGAGATTCGTTAGCCTTATATTACGAACTGGACTTCTAGACCAAATAAGATTTATATTCCATAGTGTAGCAAATTGGGGTTTCTGTCACGACCCAAATTATCCCTCCGTAAGGGGTCGTGATGGCACCTAATCTTTACGATTAGGTAATCCTAATATTTTAAAAAATATAACGAAAACACAACATTTTAAAGATAAACAGTATATTATAAATAGCCAAGAGTAGCACCACTCGGTATATACAAAATAGTTTCTCAAGACCCGCAATATCACTAAGTCACAAACTGCTATAATCTATGTAGCTTTATACAAAAGTCTGAAGATAATAAGGAAAGTCTCTAGATGAGGGAGTAGAAGGGGACTCCGAAGATCTGCGGACGCAAGCAGAAGTACCTTGAAGTCTCCTAGAATCAGCAGCACGCACTAACCCCAAGGCTGATAGCTCGTACATGGATCTGCATACGAAAACATGTGCAAGAAAGGGCATGAGTACACCAAAATAGTACCCAGTAAGTGCCAAGCCTAACCTCGGTCGAGTAGTAACGAGATCAGGTCAAGGCCCTACCGGAGTAAATATAATAAATTAAACAGTAAAATATTTATATAGAATTTACGGTAATACAGTTAAAGAAATTCTCAAAAATTTAACAGTTAAGGGAGACTTTGGCTCAAAACAAGGTAAACACAGTGGGAAATCTCTCGGGATACCGTCCCGTAGTTTCAAATGAACATGCAGCATAGGGGGATCTCCCGGAATACGTCCGTAGTCCCAAAGTAAATATGCAGTGCTGGGGGATCTCCCGATTTATGTCCGTAGTCCCAAAGTAAATATGCAGTACAGGGGGATCTCCCGGAATACGTCTGTAGTCCCAAAGTAAACATGCAATGCTGGGGGATCTCCCGGAATACGTCCGTAGTCCCAAAGTAAATATGCAATGCTGGGAGATCTCCCGGAATACGTCCGTAGTCCCAAAGTAAATATGCAACGCAAGATGAAATGACAGGTATGACATCGAGTTATACAGTTTATACTGGACACAGATAAGGCAAATAAGGACTTAGCTAAACATGATGCACAGAATGTCAATTAGGTAGTTAAAATACGTAAGCATGCTTTTCTAGTCTAAACTACACAATTAAACATATTAGTACAACTTAATAATAGAAGCAATTTATGATTTAAAACAGTTAAACAGGAATTTTGCAATAATAGCCCGTGTACGTACTCGTCACCTCACGTACACGGCGTCCACACACCAAATAATATCAAGATATCCTAAGGGGGAAGTCCCCAACACAAGGTTAGGCAAGCCACTTACCTCGAACCGCTCAAATCAAATCGATATCACGTTCTTTTCATGAGTATCCGACTCCAAATGGCTCGAATCTATTCAAAACAGTATAATACCATCAATACGCGCTAATGGAATGAATCCCACAAGAAAAATTATAAAATTAGGCCAAAACCCGAAGTTGGCTCAAATCCAGCCCCCTGGCCCACGTCTCGAAACCCAAAAAAATTTACGAAACTAGAAAGCTCATTCACTCACGAGTCTAACCATATCAAATTTACTAAAATCCGACACCAAATGGTCCTCCAATTCACAATTCAAACTTCCAATTTCCACCTTAAATACACATTAACTAGGTGGAAAAATACATGGCAAGGCAAGATTATTGACCAAAAATAAGCACAAGGAACTAACCTCAAGAAATGCCTCGAAAATGCTCTCAAAAATTGCTCTAACCCGAGTTTGCAAAGCCAAAAATGATAAAAATCGTGAAGCCCTTCGGTTTTAATCACTGCCCAGGTATTTCTGCACCTGCGGAACCTGGGCTCGCACCTGCGGGTGCGCTTGTGCGAAAACGTGTGCATCTGCGCAACTCACTTGCCCCCTCTGCCTTCCCACCTTCGACGAAAGGGCCGCACCTGCGCACTCGCGCCTGCGGACTTCCCATCTGCTTCTGCGCATTTGCGAACAACCTTGCGCATTTGCAGGTATCGCAGATGTGGAACTTCATCGCACCTGCGACCCTATGCCAACTCTCGACTTCTCGCATCTGCGCTTCCATCTTCGCATGTGCGGCTCGCGCACCTGCGGTCTATCTTCCGCAGGTGTGAAACACCAGAACCAGCAAAGGCACCAGATTTTTCTAAGTCCAAATTTCTTCCCGTTAAGTATCTGAAACACACCCGAGGCCCCCGGGACCTCAACCAAACATGCCAACCAATCCTAAAATACCATACGAACTTATTCGAGCCTTCAAACCACATCGAACAACACCAAAATCATGAATTAAGCACGGATTCAAGCCTAAGAATTTAAAATTTTCTAAATTCTACAAACGACGCCGAACCATATCAATTCTAGTCCGAATGACCTCAAATTTTACGCACATGTCACAAATGACACTACTACAGTCACTTTCGGAATTCCATTCCGAGCTCGATATCAAAATTTTCATTATCGGCCGAAATCGCCGAAAAACTAACTTTCGTCAATTCAAGCCTAAATTTACTACAGAATATTCTGGACGTGCACCTAACCCCAAAATCACTCAACGAAGCTAACGAAGTCGACGGAATTCCATTCCGGATCCGTCTTCACACAGTTCCGATTACCGTCCAAACTCTAAGGCTTAAACTCACAACTAGGGACTTAGTGTCCCAAAACTCCCCGAATTCCATAACCAAATACTCCGGCAAATACATAAAGCAGAAACAAATATGGGGAAAGCAGATATTAGGGGATCGGGGCTCAAATTCTCAAAACGACCAGACGAGTCGTTACAGTTTCTCAATCTCCTTATTTTATTTTTTGGTACACTAAGTCTCCTTATTTGAATAACCAACTAACGGAGTGAGAGTCATAACCTGATAGGATAGTTTACGTAATAATGGATTTGGATTCTACTCCATTGAAATACTTTTACGTTTTTGGACATAAATTTTGAAGAGATAATTTAAATTTTAAAGAATATAAAGGTTTATCAATATTACATAGATGTTTTAGTCATCTAATATTTAACGTGAAATATTCGTAAATTTATAATAAATTTAAACCCAACACTAACAACGCTATGCGGTTTTGTCTCTTTTTTGGTGAAACTTCACATCAAGAAAAGTTCTGTAGTTTTACCTAGTTTTTTATCTCCTTCCTCTACAGATCAGCATTTCTTTAATTAATAATTCATTTCTTGAATATGTATCCAGAGACAACACCCAATGACTAAAGAAATGGCCAGGTCAAAATCAACCCGTCCAATTTGAAGCAAGACAATGACATACTTGGCTGTTACTATATTTTTGGTGTTATCCTTCTCTCCTTTGGCACTTTGAACTTCATAAAATGCTTTGACATTTATAGCCTGTTTGGCTTCCTTAATTTGAGATGTTTGAACAAACTTTTTTTTTTGAAAAAAAAGTGCTTTTTACTAGAAACAGAAGATAGTAGTTTCTCCCCAGAAGCAGAAGCAGAAGCAGTTTTGACTTTTCTTCCTACCAAAAATATCCTTTACAAAATATTATATATACCAAAATAACCTTACTTAGTTTAAACTATTAAGTAATATAAAATGACTTTTGGGATGAACTTTCATATTTATTGGATGATTTTTGATATATTTAAATTATCTTGAAAGAATAAAGTACTTTTCAATTTTATTTTTATATTTTACTTAAATAAAATAAAAAAACTTAATTATTATCTTTAATAATAAATTTTTTTAATTATTTATCTACTTATATAATATTAACTATTAAGAAAATCTTTTCATGTCCTTATTTGTAATTTGACACATAAAAGCATTTTTTGAAAAGCTTGATCAAACACAAATTATTGTTCAAAAGTGTTTTTCAAATTGATTAGCCAAACACAAATTGCTTTTCTCCAAAAGTACTTTTTTGAAAAGCACTTTTAAAAAAAGCACTTCTCAAAATAAATTGATTTTTCCAATTTGGCAAAACAGGATATTATACTTCTTGCATCTTCTCGAACAACACAGAATAAGTTTGAATTAGATATCAGGATTTACTTTTATAGTATCGTGAAATCAATTCATTCATTTTGGTCCTCAAAGCGTAGCAATAGCTTTTTATGGTAAATATTTGGTAGTAAAATCTACTCAAGAGAGCCATCGCTTGAGTGTTTGAGGACCAAAATAAATGAACCGCATAATATGATTAATCAAATCATTACCAATATAAATCTCAGATGAAGTTACTGAACAGAGTGCCAGAAGGAGAACTCCAAAGAAAAGCGACCTTGTGAGATAGGCACTTCTAATTAACCATATTAATAGAGTTTAGAGTAGCTGATTGAGAGAAGAAGAGCTAATTATATATGTGCATTTTTTAATTGATGAAAGTGTAACGACCCGCCCGGTCGTTTTGAGTGTATTAGGTCCGATCCCCCATTTACTGCTTTTCCTGTACCTTTTTCTGCTTATGTGACTTGCCAGGAGGTTGTTGTTGTGGTTCGGAATGAATTGGGACACTTAGTCCCTAAAACGGAAGTCTAAGTCTTAGGATTTTGACTGTAGTTGGAACTGTGTGAAGACGACTTCGGAATGGAGTTTCGTCGATTCAGTTAGCTCCGTTAGGTGATTTTGAACTTAGGGGCGTGTCCGAATTGTGTTTTGGAGGTCTGTAGCTCATTTAGGCTTGAAATGGCGAAAGTCGAAATTTTGGAGATTTTGACCGGTAGTTGACTTTTTGATATCGGGGTTGGATTCTGATTTCGAAAGCTGAAATAGGTCCGTAATGTCAAATATAACTTGTGTGCAAAATTTGGGGTCAATCGGACGTAGTTTGATAGGTTTCGACATCAGTGGTAGAAATTGAAAGTTTCAAGTTCATTAAGTTTGAAACGGAGGATGATTCATGTTTTTAGCGTTGTTTGATATGATTTGAGAGCTCGACTAAGTTCGTATGATGTTATAGGATTGGTTGGTATGTTTGGTTGAGGTCCTGGGGGGCTCGGGTGTGTTTCGGATGCTTAACGGATTGAATTTGGACTTATGCAAATTGCTGAAGTTTCTGGTTTCTGGTGTTTTCGCACCTGCGATGGGGTGACCACAGGTGCGGAATCGCACGTGTGAGAGGAGGATCGCAGATGCGGGTTGGAGGAGTTTGACCTGGGGCCGCAGGTGCGACATGAAGGCCGCAGGAGCGGAGTTGCTTTTGCGGAAGCTTGAACGCAGAAGCGGAGAGGCCTGGGAGGTTTGGGATCGCAGGAGCGGAAGGGTCTCCGCAGAAGCGAGATCGCAGGTGCGATCCCTGATCCGCAAAAGCGGAAACCCTGGCCATAAGTGAAATCCGCAGCTGCGATGGTTTTTCCGCAGGTGCGACTAGAGGTCCGCAGATGCAAAAATGCTGGACAGAACACTTAAATGCAAGGGTTCGCGATTTTTACTCATTTTAAACAATTTGAGCTCGGGTTTGGTGATTTCTTAAGAGAATTTTCGAGGGATTTCTTGAGGTAAGTCCCTTGTGCTTATTTTTGATCAATAATCTCGCTTCTCCATTTATTCTTTCCTCCTAGTTAGTGTGTATTTAAGGTGAAATTTGGGAGTTTGAGGCTGGGAATTTGGAGAATTTGATTTAAGGATTTGAGGGTCGAGTTGATGTCGGATATTGATAATTATGGTATGGTTGGACTCGTGAGTGAATGGGTGTTCATATTTTGTGACTTTTATCTGATTCTGAGACGTGGACCCAGGTCGACTTTTTAGGACGAATTTCAAATTTTTTGTTAAAAGTCTTGATTTCATTAATTAGATTAATTTCTTATAGTTATATTTATTGTATATAATTGATTTTGGCTAGATTTGGGCCATTCAGAGTCATATATTCGTAGAAAAGGCATTATCACCGATTGATTTAGCTTGGTTCGAGGTAAGTGGCTTGCCTAACCTTGTGTGGAGGATAACCCCTTAGGGTTTGGTATTGTTATGATATGTGAGCATTGTGTACGCGAGGTGATGAGTGCGTACACGGGCTATTTGTGAAAAAAAACCTGATTTTTATTGAGTAATAGCCTGTTTTCATCTTATCTGAGTATACTACATTTGTAGTTATCCTGTTAGCCTAGAATAGCATATCTACGTGTCCTAATTGCCTATTTGAACTCTTTGTAGCATGTTTAGTATGTCATGTTTCTTTCTTGACTTGTACTTAGCCTAAATTGTAGGTTTTCTTGTTGTAACTGTTATATTCATTTGTTTGAGTTGCGTATTTATTTTGGGACTACAAGACGGTATCCCGGGAGATCCCCTTGTAATGCATATTTACTTTGGGACTACGAGGCGTTTACTTGGGAGATCCCCTTGTACCACATATTTACTTTGAGACTACGAGGCGGTTCCTTGAGAGTTCTCCCTGCACATTTACTTTTGAGACTACGAGGCGGTTCCTTGGGAGTTCTCCCTGCACATTTACTTTTGTGATTACGAGGCGGTTCCTCGGGAGTTCTCCCTGCATATTTACTTTTGGGACTACGAGACGGTATCCCGGGAGCGCCCATGTTATATCATTGTGCGGTGTTGTGCGATGTTGTTATTGCTTTATGAATACTTGCTGTTGTCTTCTCCGTTTTACTTCATGTCTAATTATAACATTTGTCTTATTATTATATCTAGTAGGGCCCGGACCTGACCTCGTCACTACTCTACCGAGGTTAGACTTGGCACTTACTGGGTACCGTTGTGGTGTACTCATGCTACTCTTCTGTACATGTTTTGTGTGTACATCCAGGTACTTCTTATCAGCCCTGCTACTAGCTGAGAGTGCTTGCTGCTGTACTGAAATTTCAAGGTATATCTGCCGCGGTTAGGCTTGGCACTTACTGGGTACCGTTGTGGTGTACTCATGCTACTCTTCTGCACATGCTACTCTACTGAAGTTAGGCTCGGCACTTACTGAGTACCGTTGTAGTATACTCATGCTACTCTTCTGCACATGTTTTGTGTGCAGATCCAGGTACTTCTTATCAGCCCCGCTACTAGCTGAGAGTACTTGCTGCTGTACGGAGACTTCAAGGTATATCTACCGCGTCCGCAGACCTCGGAGTCCCCCTCTATTCTCTTTTATGTCATCTACTTTCCGTGTTTCTTTTATTAGATTCTGGTGTATAAAGATTATAGTTTCCTTCTGTAGCTTGTGACTTATGATATTTCGGGTTTTGGGAATACCGTGTATTACTAGAGTATTGGTTATTGTACATGCCGAGCGGCATTGTTATCAGTTATCTATTGCTGTTAGTTGTTAAGTTTTCCTTCCATTTGTTTATTTCCGCATTTTTGTTAGGCTTACCTAGTCGTAGAGACTAGGTGATGTCACGATATCTTACGGAGGGAGAATTGGGTCGTGTCAAGTTGGTATCAGAGCTCTAGGTTCATAGGTGTCGTGAGTCACAAGCCAGTCTATTAGAATCTCGCGGATCGGTACGGAGACGTCTGTACTTATCTTCGGGAGGCTATAGAACTGTTAGAAAAATTACACTTCTTTGATTCCTTGTCGTGCGAAATTGTTGACTTCAAAATTTCTAAACTTTTGTATTCTACTCTTTCTCACAGATGGTGAGGACCCGTACCGGAGGATCTGATGACCAGGCACCCGCGCCCCCTGCTAGAGCCGCGAGAGGCCGGGGCCGGGGTACAGGCCAAGGACGTCCACGCGGTGTAGCTAAAGCACCCGCACGAGATGCTACAGAGGAGCCCCCAGTAGCTCCAGTTGGAGGGCAGACACCTAAGGTACCTATTGTTGCACCAGCCCTCCAGGAGACTCTAACCCAGCTTCTGGGCATGTTCAGCACCTTAGCTCAGGCTGGATTGATTCCACTTGCTCCTGCCACATCTCAGGCTGGGGGAGGAGCACAGACTCCCGTCGCCAGTACTCCAGAGCAGTGGGCTCAAGTCGACCAGGTTCCAGAGATTTTACCGATGCAGCCGGTAGCTCCAGCTCAGCCCGAGGTTAGGGCAGCGGCTTCTGAGGTGGGGCAGCGGTACCACCCTCTTACCTTCAGTGTATTGACATCGTAGGATGCCCAGGGTTTTCTGGAGGAGTGTCACCGTATTCTCCGTACTATGGGTGTAGTGAAGT